>NW_015505440.1:1333679-1359695 GCF_001515645.1 Sinocyclocheilus grahami | reverse complement strand
TATAAAATAGTGTCAAGAAATATATATATATATATATATATATATATATATATATATATATATATATATATATATATGTATTGTGACAGATTTCAAGCTGTGTAGACATATATGGTAATGTTTGTGCACATTTATATTGCCTTATGGAAAACCAATGTAATTTACTTTGGCAGCTTACAAACACAAACATTTAAAATTAAATATTTGTGTCACCTCAACATTAGTATCCTTCATTTCTTAATATTTGTTGATGTGGTGCTGCTCTTTTGTAATTGGCTGTGTTATGAAGCTTTGGGTGAACTAAATTTACTGCTGCATAAATAATATGAAGACAAATAGAATGTGAATTTATTTATTAAGACAAACACAATACATTTAGTTTGTTTTATATGGGTGTTTCTTCAACTTTAATTTAGAAAACAAACCATCTTTTCACACCCTCAATACTTTATTTAATTTGTCTGCCTATAATATCCAACATGTAGTTGATTTGTTTCATCCTGTGATGGAAATGACAATTTTTTTTTTTAGGATAACTTCATCTATGACTAATTGCGTAACTATTTTGTGCTTTGTAAATGCACACAATTATATAATATTTTAACATGTTTTTTATAGACTTGCCAAAATTCAGTTGTCTGCGGTATTTCTTTTAGTGTATTATATATTGTTTAAATGTTACATTTATACGGTATATTAGTATATTTTGCATATATATTGATATTTTTCTTGTATTTGTCTCATTGGTGTATATTAGTGTCAAATTATTAATCGCGATTAAGTCAAGTCAAGTTTATTTGTACAGCGCTTTTCATGATACAAATCATTGCAAAGCAACTTTACAGCAAATTAACTTTCTACAATATTTAGTGGTAGCTTATCAGTGGTGACTGTCAGTTAATGTACATATGGCAGAAATGTACGGAAAAATCAATTTAAGACGTAATAAAACAGACAATGAACACTATTAACAGCAATTATTATATGATGCAATCAAACTTATAGCAAAATGTGGTAGTTCTGTATGTTGTTTCAGGGTTGGCATCATCTGAGGTCCTCTGAGGGGTTGGCATCATCTCTTCTCAGGTGTTCTGGATCCAGACTGAAGCTTGTGTAAATCCTAGTTACCCATGGCAACAAACAGAGAAACAAATAGAGACATAATTAGCATAGCTGCTGTTCCAACCAAGCAAAATTGATTTGTTTAGCCCAAACTAAAGAATAAAAATGTGCATTTGATCAGATATAACTGCAGTACAAGATTATGAGATGCATTATTTGAATGCTTGGCCAAAAGAGGTGTGTACCTGGTATTAAGCGCATCCAAAACAAAAAGGTTTTGTTTACATATATATATATATATATAACACACACACATTACTGTGTATATTTATTATGTATATGTAAATACACACACATACAGTATATATTTGGAAAATATTTATGTTTATACATATAAATATATTTAATATATAAACATAAATTTTTTTCTTAAACATATACATGCATGTGTTTGTATTTATATATACACATAATAAATATACACTGTATACACAATGTAAAAAAAATTGTTGTATGTAATCGTTTGACAGCACAAGTGCATATATATTTGTGTGTGTGTGTGTACACCTGGTATTTATCCCGTTATAGTGACAAGGATAGTAATACCAGTAAATTTTGACCTTGTAGGGACATTTTTTAGGTCTCCATGATGAAACAAGCTTATAAGTCATACAGAATTGAGTTTTTTCAAAATGCAGAATGTTTCCTGTGAGGTGTAAGTTCAGGTGTAGGTGTAACAGAAAAACTCAGGAAGACAGATATTCCATGCGGCCGCCACGGTGTCGGGAGTCCAGGGTCTTCCGCACTGAATAGATGGCACCTTTCTCCAAGATCAAAGGAAGGGGGGGTTCATCTGTAGGGCCAGGCTCTTTTGGAGGAACAGCAGACAGAGGTGAGTGGAATGGTTTTTAGCAGTGAGACATGAAATGTTGGGTGAATGCAGTACTCAGGAGGTGACTGGAGCTGGTAGGTGACAGGATTGATTTGGCTGAAAAGGGGAAAGGGGCCAATGTATCTGGGACTAAGCTTCCTGCAGGGCAGGCGCATATTTATGTCCCGAGTGGAGAGCCAGACATTCATCGGCCTGGATCCACTGCCCTTTGCAGCTGGTGGTGGGCTGCGTCCCAGACTCTCTTGCTCTCCCGGAACCAGCAGTCGACAGATGGCACGTCGGATGGTTCCCCGGACCACAGGAACAGAGGAGGTTGATAGCCGAGCACGCAATGAAAGGGCGTAAGCCCTGTTGTAGGTTGACGGAGGAAATTCTGTGCATAGGTGGCCCAGCTCAGGTACTGGCTCCAGGAGTTCTGGTGACCATGGCAGAAGGTTCGTAGGAATCTCCTAATTTCCTGGATATTTCTCTCAGTCTGCCCATTCAACTGGGGATGGTAACCAGACGAGAGACTCACGGTCACACCTAGGAGGGTGAAGAATTTCTTCAATACTCTTGAAGTGAACTGCGAACCCCTCTCCGATACGATATCCTCAGGGATGCCATAGTATCTGAATACGTGCTGAAACAGGAGTTCTGCTGTTTCCATTGCAGTTGGAAGATTTCTGAGGGGAATGGGTCCACAATGACTAGAACACATGTATTACCTGAGGAAGGGGAAAGGTCTGTAATAAAATCCACTCCCTGGTCTGACCAGGGGCATCGAGGAATGGGCAGAGTACTGAGCTTGCCAGATGGTAAGTGGCATGGGCTCTTGGAGATGGCGCACTCCCTGCATCCTTGCACGAACCTTCTCACATCTCGAGTCATGCTCGGCTACCAGGAGCAGTCTCGAAGCAGAGAGAGAGTACCATTGGCCCCTGGGTGGCCAGTGCCCAGAGAGAGGAGTTGATGGATTGAATAATGGCAGTGCGTTGAGTTAGTGGCACGTAAGTATGACCAGGTGGACACCCTGAGGCGGAGGCGGATTGGAGGCATTGGAGATGGTAAAATCTTCTATGGTAGAATGGGCTCTGGAACTGAAGGCACATCTTCCGGGTCATGGAGTCTTGACAGATCATAGCCACAGACATTTTTGGAGCCTGGACAGTAGGAGATGGAAAAATTGAAGCGCATGAAGAAGAGGGTCCACCTCACTTGCCGGGGGTTAAGTCTCTTGGCTTCCCGTAAATATTCAAGATTTTTAGGGTCTGTGAGGACAGTGAACAGGTGCTGGGCTTCTTCCAAACAATGCCTCCATTCCTCCAAGGCAAGCTTGATGGCAAGTAGCTCCCTGTTGCCCATGTCATAATTTCTCTCCGCCGGGGACAGTTTTCTGGAGAAGAAGGCACATGGATGGAGTCAGGCTGGACCCTCATGCTGAGACAGCACCGCTCTGACCCCGGTGGTTGAAGCCTCCCCCTCAACAATAAACGGCTTGGAGGGGTCTGGATGAATGAGGAGCGGTGAATGTCTCTTTGAGCTTCTCAAAGGCCTGGGTGGCTGCTGGCGGCCAGGACAGAGACTTGGGCCGACCTTTTAGGAGATTGGTGAGAGGAGATACAATGGAACTGAAGACATTTATAAAGCGGTGGTAGAAATTGGTAAACCCTAAGATGCGCTGGAGCTCTTTGATCGTGGTTGGAAGGGGCCAGTTATGAATAGCATCAACCTTCTCCTCGTCCATTTGGATACCGAAGTGGAAGTGGGTACCGAAATTTCACTGTCATCTTGTTGAAAGCTCTATAATCGATGCAAGGCCTCAAGCCTCCGTCCTACTTGGTCACAAAGAAGAAGCTTGAAGCAGCTGGGGACGTTGAAGGGCAGATGTAACCTTGCCGTAATGCCTCCTCGATATACTCCTCCATGGCAGGTTGGGATGTTGACTGACTGTTTCTCAACAGGGCGATATACTCCTCCATGGCAGGTTGGGATGTTGACTGACTGTTTCTCAACAGGGCTTTCTATGGAGGTGGAGTATATGGATAGCACTCGAGGTTTTCACGGAACATGGAGAGGAAGATGTGGGAAACAGTTATGGAAACATTTATTGACCCACTTCAGGAGTTTGCCTGATGTCCAGGAAATTTCGGGCTGATGTTGAGATAACCAGGGGTGACCCAGGGTGATACCAGTGGTCGACTGCTCCAGAATCAGGAAGGGGATGGATTCCACATGACAGACTCCGACTTGTAAATTGATAGGCCCAGCGCGGAATCGGATACTTCGCCGGCTGAGAGGTCTTCCTATTACTGATTGTACTTGGTAACAGGCTTCAATACTTCTCTTCTGGAGCTTAAGCTGGCAGCAGAGGTCCCCGGAGATTAAGTTTCTGGCTGACCCAGAGTAGATGAGAGCTGCAACCGAGACAGACACAGTAAGGTTCACCACAGTAGTTAGTGGCTTAAATTCAATGGAAGGATCATGAAGGAAACTCACCATGGGTCGAGGAGCACAGATAGGACATGCTGTGATCATGTGTCCTCCTGCATCACAGTATAAACAGAGACCCTGGGCCAGCCTCCTCTGCCGCTCAGCGAAAAGAAGTCAAGTAATTCCGAGTTGCATTGGTTCCAAGCCTAGTTCTGGAGCAC
Organism: Sinocyclocheilus grahami; assembly: GCF_001515645.1. Lineage (NCBI taxonomy): Eukaryota > Metazoa > Chordata > Actinopteri > Cypriniformes > Cyprinidae > Sinocyclocheilus > Sinocyclocheilus grahami. The sequence continues at coordinate 1,355,108 of NW_015505440.1, read as the reverse complement.
TGACACACTCTGGCTGGCAGAGATGGGAAAAGAGTTTTTGGTCCTGTTGGTCTTCATTACAATGCTGCACATGATGGGCGACTCGAATGAAGAGCTGGATAAACTTCTCTAGGCCAATGGAGTCATCGTATGCAGCAGGATGCAGCAGCAGCTGAGGCTCTAATCACTGCCGATAGGTCGTGAGGAGCGAGCGCTCGTTCCAGCAGCTGTCTGCCGCGAGAGTCCGAAACAAAGCATAATCCGTTATGGACAGAAATTATATAGTTGTTCACTCACAGAAGAATCGCCAGCTGGTTGACCAAATACCTCTCGGAAATGATTCAGAAAACAATCCAGTGACTGGGTGACAGGCCCTGCTTGAGCCCAGATTGTTTCAGCCCATTGGAGCGCTCGCCCTGTCAGCAGGGAGATGATGAACGCGTTCTTAGCCCACTTGGTGGAAAAGCGATGCTGCTGCATCTCTAGGGCCAACGGACACTGGAGGAGGAATCTATTGCAATACTCCGCCGAGCCAGAGTATGGCACTGGATTGGCCATGGGACTGGCGAGGATAGCGGGAGAAGGAGGGGTGGTAACCGGCGATGAGGACGTTGGTGTGCTTAGGGCTCGTTTGAGCACGTCAACGATCTCCTGGAACGGATCCGGGGAGCTCATGCTACAAGCGTAGTGGTCTGGTCTTCTGTAACAGAAGAACTCAGGAAGACAGATATCAGTTTAAATAATTTATTGCAGCAATATGCAACTAATGGAAGGAGGTCAGTAGAGTTGCTGAAGCACAGGATGAATGGATGAATGCAGGAATCAGAGTGGTTATTGTCTTGCAGGTTGACAAGAGATCATAGACGTGGAACAGGTGATGTGAACACAGTGAGTGATAAGCACACACCTCGGCTTGATGATGAAGGGAGCCCAGATAAGTTCATGCACACAATGGTCGTAGACTAGGGATGCACCATTACTCAGGAGCTTGGAGAAGCACTGGGGATAGGAGCTTGGAGAAGCACTGGAGATAGGAGCTTGGAGAAGCACTGGAGATAGGAGCTTGGAGAAGCACTGGAGATAGGAGCTTGGAGAAGCACTGGAGATAGGAGCTTGGAGAAGCACTGGAGATAGGAGCTTGGAGAAGCACTGGAGATAGGAGCTTGGAGAAGCACTGGAGATAGGAGCTTGGAGAAGCACTGGAGATAGGAGCTTGGCGTACACCGACGAGCCGCTGAGATCAGGTAAGCAGTCTGTTGCTCAAAGTGAGACCAGACAAAGACTGGCTGCAAGGTGTGTGCTTATATGTGGTGAGTTGATTAATGATTTATCCGGTGCAGGTGCTAGAACTCAGGTGAGGGTGCTCGTTGTGATTGAGTGGTGAAGGAGCCTGACATGTCCGTGACAGTAGGGTTGGGGCAATTCAAAATACAGCTTGTAGAGTATAAAAACCATTACGCTTATGGAATGTCCCCATAAAACATGGAAACACAATGTGTGTGTGTGTAATTATCCATAGTTCAATTAATTTATAAAAAATAAAATAAACATTTATCCATATGTATTTGAAATGTTATTGTATTTTTAATGCAAGGCTTGTATAGGTATAATGCTCTAGTTTTGTCATTATCCCCCATTTTTGAAGTTTGTTGTGTTTGAAGTGCAATGATCTTTCTTAGCATGAGTGTTTGTCTAACAAACGTTCTGACATCCTTCTCATTACACCTCCTCTTTTCAAAGGATTTCCAAGTTCAAACGTCCGTGATCCTGGTTTCCTGTAAACCCCTGCTGTCTCGAATCAATACCGCTCTTATTTAATGAGTTAAATCCCTGTTAGAGGATTTAGCCATGTAATGACGGCGGTTACTCTTTTACAGCTCAGTGTCTTGGTTTGGAGTCTCGTAATGAATTGTGGGAGTCCGGTTGAGGGGCAGCCTATTTACTATGGCTGCTGATGACAGGAAGCGTCCATCCAGCGGTCAGCCGCATTTCCTCTAATGAGATGACAGGTGTAATGTTTGCGCTTAGATTGCTGCTCTAGTTTTGGGGGTCAAGTGTGTTTACTGCTCACACCTGCGACCTTAATGACTTAGGCTAAAGAGTTGATCCTGCATTTTATGCTGCATGAATTGAAAAAGTCACTGCTTTAGGAAGCTCAGTGTACATCTGTGTGTATAGACTTTTGTTTCTATCAGAGCTTCATCATTTCATTGCATATAGACACCTTAAAGACACCTACCAGGCAAGATAGGCTTTTAATAAACTCAGCTGTTTATGTAGTAGAAATAGTGCTGCATGACTACATAAAGTATGGAGAAACTTCAACATCCATAATGTACTGGGCTTCTAATTTTTTTTTTTAACAAAAGCCTTGGAGCTGTCAAAAGTTTTGCTGTCAAATAAACAGCAATATCTGGGTGCAGGTACCATATGGAGAAAGAGTGCATATTGTTAATTTACATACTGTATATTACCAACGTTGTAAAAATACAAATCTGGTTGAAAATCAGTGAACTTTAACTCCATTAAGTGCAGTTACTGAGAACTGAGGTTAATTTTGTACACAAATATAAGTTGTCTATGTATGAAATTATTTTATTTTATTTTATAGGAAAAACAGCTAAAATTTGAAGACTTTTTTTTTGTTTATTATACAATATCTTTCTTAAGAAGTGATAATAAATAATACGTTTGACTGGTAATGTAAATGGGATGCTAAATCTGATGAAAACATTATTTTAAAAGCAAAAGTCACTGTATTGACTTTCGGAGTGTCAGAAATATATTAAAAAATAAATCTATTTAGGCAATATTAAGATAAGACCTTTTTTCTTTACCACAACCATTAAAATATTTTATTTATTTAAAGGACTTGTCGTTATTTCAAGACCATTGTCTGTCTGTCTATTTATTTATTAATCAATTATTATTATTTTATTTTTTTTTATTGACAACTACAAAATTTTTAATTGTTGTCATTTACTGGTGGCTAAATTCTAAACTTATACTATTACATATATGTAATGTATATAAATAAATATACTAAATATACTATTAATACATGATTTTCTGGAATACTTGATTGTGATTAATTAGTTGTGGCATTGTGTAATCAGTAACTTAAACAGCAGCATGAATAAAGTCTCTGATGGAAGTACAGTAAGGAACATTTTTGCAGTTACATGTATATTTCTGATTTATATGCACTTTTCAACAAATGTGTAGCATGTGCTTCTTCAAATAAATGTGTTTTTAAACACACATACACAATAATAATCCTTCAATCTAACATGCATCCCAGTCTACTCCATCTCTATTCATTCTGCTCCATCAGTCAATTCATAATTCAGATTTTTGCCTTAGCATCACAAAGATGTCCATGACATTTTTTTGTCACAAGCGATTTGAGTGCAAACTCTCCTCTGAAGTCCAAATGCTGGACAAGGAGTGGATCTGAGCTGCCAGACTTGTAAATTGTCTTTTTCAATTCCTACTTTCTGCTTAGCTAACAGTACTTTATCCAGATTGGCAACAAAACTGCTCCTCACCTCCTCGTCTGTCGTCAGGGAGTGAGCTCAACTCTACAATAAGGTTCTGACCTTTCCGGAAATTATCCCAGAGCCCCTCCAACACCCCTGATTACCCCAGCTCTTGTTCAGACCCGGGTTTTGACCTCCTGTTTTTCAGAGCTGGAGGGTTTTAAAGATTGTTTCTAGATCTAGAGTTTACTATAAGAGCAGGTGATAGAGGACTTTCCTGACTGCTTTTTTCAACGAGGCTCTTATCTTTTTTTAAATGTATTATTTAAAATAATCTGTCTATTCAGGAATTTTTTTTTTTTTACTCTTTATGAAAATAGTCGTCATAAAGAGTAAGTATATCCATTTTTACTGGTAATCAAATTATAATATATTTAGTTATTAATATTTATTTATTTATTTATTTATTTATTTATTTCCCAGATTGTTTGTGAGGGGGAAAAAACATTTAATTTAATTTAATTTGTTTTATATCTTTTTATTTATTTTTTATTTTATTTTATATTTATTTTTTATTTTTATTTTTGTATTAATTTTTAAAAAAAATTATATATATATATTTATTTATTTTATTTATTTATTTTTTATTATTATTTTACCCTTTTTTACCCACATACAATTTAACACATTTTATATTTTAAAATTAAAATTTATTTATTTATTTATTGTTTGTTTGTATTTTGTTTACTCTGATGCCACGGTTATATTTTCAGAAATGTTATTATTTTATTTTCTATGTTACTAATAATTCAAATACAAGTGCAAGTTTCAATACTTATTTTGCTTTATTTAATGGTACATTCAAATTGGTTGAAATATAGTATGTGTCCTTTATGTATGGATCAGTTTCTGCTAACTTAATTGGATTATTTCTCTGACCTGCATTATGAATATGAATAATTCTGAATATCCAAATCTTCCCACTCTTTCCAAAAAGTCAGGATAAACCCATTTCATGTACTTGACCTAGATTCATCTGATGATAAGAAGTAACTAACCAAGATTAAACTTAAGAAGAAGATTAGAAAGAAGAAGATTAATTATTTAATCATGTTATTTGTAATGCACATAGAGGCATGGCACAAAAATCATGCCAGTCTTAAATTAAACTTTAAGAAAGTGATCTAAATGTCAAACAAAATGACAGAGCGACTTGCTGATTTTTTTTTTTACCTCATATGGAAGCTAAGAGCAGCTCACAAACCTGTCTGAGGTTTCTCCAAACTCTTTTTGTAGTCTGCGAAGACAGCTCATCAGATGATGAGTGACAAAGCCAAACTGTAGATGATGCGTTTATTAAAAACATATTCCTGTTTCTGCTTCAGGAACCAAATGAGATGTTATCTTTATTTTTGTAATGCAATGTGCATGTCAAAAAGCATCTGCATAACTCAATTAATTTGTAGTTATTATGCACACAAGCATTTGAAAGGCAACATCAACACTAAATCATACTACTACTGATGCTTTATGTACATTTTCAAAAATGGACAATCACAAGACAATGAACTATTGATGAACTATGGCATGTTGTACTTTTCCACTACTAAACATAGATTTCAGTTCTACTAGATCAGTCTTAGATGTCATATGATCTGATCTATGATACTGACATGAGCAGAGAGGCTTGCGATCATGTTTTGTCTATCATGCAGGGAGATGGAATGGGGAGTTATGAATCTGCTTGGACCATACGTAGAAGATGAACCATATTATTGGGGATAAGCCTCAGCTTTAAAGCTGCTTTTGATGCTTTCTGCAGAGCTCAAAGCTCAAGCCATATGGTTTTAAATGATTTGTGGTCATTTTGGGGTAGTGTAAAGCTCAGGCCTTAATCTTTACTGTTTGCATAAAACAGTTATTTCACTATTTCATATAAAAGTTATTTCACTATAATGCAAGAGATCTCTTGAATCACTAGTTTTGGGTTTATTTGCGTTTTATTTATATATAGTAACAGAGAAGAAACTGGCATAATACATGTTCTTACATAGGATATGACCACATTAGTTGCATGAGCAACCAAGGCAATTTTTTTATGGAAGTGTTTCCAAAAAACAACAAAAAAAAATTTTTTTTTTGTAATTCTAAATGTATATCTTGCTAGTTGCACTTTGTTTCTTGCAATTCTGAAAAATAAGTCCATATTGTGCAATGTAAAATTCTGAGAAAAAAGTCAGAATTCCGAGATATAAACTCAAAATTCTGAGAGAAAGTCATAATTGCACAATGTAAACGAGAATGCTGTGGAAAAAGTCAAAATTGCACAATGTAAATTCTGAATTCAGAGAAAAAATTCAGAGCTGCATGATGTAAACTCAGAATTCTGAGAAAAAAAATCAGAATTGCGCAATGTAAACTCAGAATTCCGAGAAAAAAGTCAGAATTCCGAACTATAAACTCAAAATTCTGAGAGAAAGTCATAATTGCACAATGTAAATGTAAATCCTGAATTCAGAGAAAAAAAATCTGAACTGCATAATGTAAACTCAGAATTCTGAGAAAAAATTCAGAATTGCGCAATGTAAACTCAGAATTCCGAGAAAAATGTAAGAATTCTGAGATATAAATTCAGAATTCAGAGAAAAAAAATCTGAATTTCACAATGTAAACTCAGAATTGAGAGAAACAAAGTTTGAATTGTGAGATATAAACTCATAATTCTGAGAAAAAAAGTTGAAATTGCAATTTAATAAAAAAAAAATTCAAGTCAGAATTCCGAGATATAAACTCAAAATTCTGAGAGAAAGTCATAATTGCACAATGTAAACGAGAATGCTGTGGAAAAAGTCAAAATTGCACAATGTAAATTCTGAATTCAGAGAAAAAATTCAGAGCTGCATGATGTAAACTCAGAATTCTGAGAAAAAAGTCAGAATTCCGAACTATAAACTCAAAATTCTGAGAGAAAGTCATAATTGCACAATGTAAATGTAAATCCTGAATTCAGAGAAAAAAAATCTGAACTGCATAATGTAAACTCAGAATTCTGAGAAAAAATTCAGAACTGCATGATGTAAACTCAGAATTCTGAGAAAAAATTCAGAATTGCGCAATGTAAACTCAGAATTCTGAGAAAAATGTAAGAATTCTGAGATATAAATTCAGAATTCAGAGAAAAAAAATCTGAATTTCACAATGTAAACTCAGAATTGAGAGAAACAAAGTTTGAATTGTGAGATATAAACTCATAATTCTGAGAAAAAAAAGTTGAAATTGCAATTTAATAAAAAAAAGATTATTGTCCCATGGAGGAGACAAACTTCCACACTTTTCTTTATAGTCATTTATCATAGTGTTTTCAGTAATGCTTAAGGCAAGCATCATAATTACTATTGATCATGATTACATATTACTTTGCTACGCAATTCTCTCCTAGTTCTTTTTGCTAGTTTAAAAACCTGCTTCATCTATAATGTCAGAGAATATTTACTCTACTATTTATTGCAATCATTTTAATATGAAATTGAAACTATTTGACTGCAGGTTGCAGAAAATGCACCATTGGGTGGATTGAACATATACTGCAGCTGCCTGGTTTGTCCAACATGTAATTATATAACATGTGAGCTATAAAACTGACAGAGTGGCTCTCCAGCATTGGCTTTTTGATCTTCGGTGGTGTTGAGTCTGAGGTACATAGTTTGACAATTATTAATCCATTTCATGCTGTCTCGTGAAATGCCATCTCTTTGTTTTTTGTTGCCAATATTACACCTGTTTTCAGTATGATCTGATTGGTCAGTCAATATTATAAATTACTTCTGGGAATTCTGTGCATCACACAAACCCCTTTGTAACACTAATTGATGTCATGCGTAAATAGCCACATGGAAATCATTCAATTGCTCAAAAAAAAGAAACAAAGAAACAGAAAAAAAACCTATATAAAAACAGCTAAAAAAAAATCCCCTTTTTAAAAATGAGGACTGTTCGTTATAGGCTATAGAATTTGTTTATGTATGAATCCTATCTATCTATCTATCTATCTATCTATCTATCTATCCTTATTTGCAGTCCTGCATTGCGAGTGCAATTGAGAAGGTTATGCTAATGTATATCTTTCTCCTGGTATTATACACCTCCTTGCAATGCAAATTCACTGATATCTTTTGAGTATTATATGAGCAAGTTATTATTGCAAATAGACTTTAAAACGAGTATAAATCGATGTACCTGATGACCTAGAGAGAAACAAGCTTGCTGCCCCATCAATGCACCTCAATGATAACACAATAACTGTAATGCTTATCAAATCACAAAACACCAAATCACATTATTCCTTCTCCTGACAAAAGGATTAAAATGACTTAAGATTGAAGGTCAGAAATACCTCAACGAGATTTGAACGTACTCTATGATGATATTATAAAACCAGTGGTTCATAGAGATCTGTTTCAGGGCCTGTTAGAGAATGTCAAGGTTAATTGTTAAAGAAATATTCTCCTCTACTGTGCAAAGGGACAATGCATCTGTGAATCTATAATACAGGCCACAGTCACAATAAATCGATAACCGAGTTCACTCGACACCTAAGACACTTTTATATCTGCTCGTTTTCATTATTCTTCATTTAGGCTTCTCAATCACAACATGCCTTTGATATTCACTTCTTTCAAACAGGAGTCACTGTTAATATATTAATATATCGTTTGTTTTATTTCATATTGAAAGTATATCACTATCCTGTAGTCAACATAAATCTATTTTATAATCAGATTTGTCAATCTATACAAATTTTTGAGATGTTTTTTTTTTATCAAATATTTTATATATCATTTTACTTAATGAGCAGCCCTGCTTTGAAATCCCATGTCCAATAAATTGTTTCAGATCTCTGAAAACAAAGTCTCCCCTCATGACGTGAGTCCAGCTGTTGGTATGGCAACCGGGAAGATTATTGGATGGCGGAAGAGGTCTAGATGTGCTCTTTTGGTATGCAGTCTTCCCTCTCAGTGATTACTTTCCCATTCTCACAAACTGTTCGCATGTCTTCAAAGGCATTTTTAAGAGTGTCCCTGTGCAACACCACACATCACATGGTTTTCAAGAAATGCATGGCCATTTAAAAGTCCTTGAAATGACAGATGAATGCATAGTTGTTATGGTTGCTTATTAATGGCCATACATAAAGCTGAATGACCTTATAAATTCATTATTATATTAGCATCTTGTCAATTTGAGTTTATGATCTGGTTGCCCTTTGCTGGGCTAGATTAACGCAGCGACAAATCTGTGTTAAAATTGTCTGATATTGTTATTACTACTAATGAATATAGTGAAAATGTAGTAATTCAACCTGCTACTGGTGTGATGCTTTTTTAATTAAATAATCAGTCATGCAATCACGCATTTCTATGCTTTTGAATATCCTGCTGCATATGTTAAAGTGCAAGATCTCAACCTTCCCTCAGTTTACAGAAACATTGTTTTCCTTTCAGACAATCCAGTTCTCTCTGAGTGAAGCGTGACTTCCTGGAGTATATGGGAATGAAACGCTCGTCCTTGACTCTTGGTTTTATCTTCTCTTTTTGCTGCTGTCAGACTCATCTGGACCAGGTAAATTCACACACGCGCAAATGCATGCAGATTTGAGTGATAAGTTTTGATTGAAATTGATTAATACCTTTTGAATTGTGTTGAAATTATCTATACTATTTTATTGGCAACTCTTTAAACATGGGAAGCATTCACAAAGAACTAAGCATTATTTATTTGCACATCAGGTGAAGTGAAAAAAAAGCATGCCCAAAAATGTTGTACTGAGCGATAATGACTATTAACATTAATATCGATTTTTACAACAGATTATTTTTAATTACTTTTTTTTTTTTAAAGGGGTCATCGGATGACCATTTTCCACAAGTTGATATGATTCTTTAGGGTCTTAATGAAAAGTCTGCAACATAGTTTGGTAAAAATTGCTCAATGATAGTGTAAAAAACACCTTCTGTACCCTGTCAAAAACAGTTATTTTCAGAGCAAGGCGTTTTGTAGCATTTTCCTTTAAATGTTAATGAGCTCTGCTGACCCCGCCCCTCTCTTCCGAGCCGCTCTCTGAGGGAATGTTTACTTTAGCTGCATTCATCGTGAAATTTGCCAATTAGCACATTATTAGGAAAGGCGATTTGCAAATATTCAATAAAAAACCTTATGCTCACTTCTTCTGTAGGCGAAGCTGGATCACGAATGATTCGCGTGAACATAAACTCATTTATGTAGATCGGGGTCGCATTCCCTTCAAAAACAAAGGCAATCCACTGCGTCTTCAGCGGCTCAGATGTCGGGAGTAAATGACGACTACTATGTTCATTATTACATCCAACAACATAACACCTCAATCGCTTAGGAGTCATTCTTGTCTACATCTTCTCCAGCGTACTGCCAACACACATTTCAGTTCAAACAACTTGTAAAAGTGCATGTAGCATTATATGACCCCTTTAAACACTACACGGCCTAATTATTAGTCTACTGCAATAAAAATCAAATGAACAACAACAAAGCAACAAAAGCAGTATTTCTAGTTATTTTTATCTTTCTTTTTTGGCTAGATTACTTTTGCACAAATAACCTTGCCCAAAACAAAGAAGGCAAATTTGTGCTTCCACTTTAAAACAACTAGTAAAGTGTTTTGTTGTTATTAAAATATTCATAATGCTACATATTTTAACTTGTCTGTGACATAAAAGATGTTTATGTAATATATACCTCATTTACAGTATATGCCTTATTTAAGAAAGATACTGGGATACGTATCACCTTAATACTTGTGAATATTATTTTTACAAAAAAAAAAAAAATGAATGAATGATTTGGCTGTTTATTAGTCCTTATAAAGCACATATTTATGCCTTCTTCTGCATGACCATATTTTAGATTCAAGGATTCGCCAAGGAAATCGTGCTGTTTTTTGGGGTTCATAAGGCAAAATCTATTAAATAACCCTAATTTACATGAACTTGAGCTGTATTTGCACTGAAATTAATGTCAATGACATAATTGAAATTGTTGTTTTAGTGAATTTGCCCCAAAGGATCCAATAGACATGATTCTGTGACATATTATATAATCGTCACATTTCCAGAATATCAATCGTAATACCGCAGACCAAAATACAGTCTATGCCTATATTAGCTTAATGACTGCAGGGTGTTGGATGTAAAATGCCCTCATTATCTTGACAAAACAAGTGTTAAACTACGCGCTGAGGATTCACCTCACGCAGAAAGACTCCGACAAGTCGCCACACAAAAGACACGCTGGTGCATGGAATCTGATTACTTGAATCTTTGTGCATCTTTTATTCATGATGGCTATACGCTGTGTGAAATGGAATTGGTGTGATTTGAAGATCCTGCACATTATAGAACATATTTCCACATGATGCTTGTGTTTTTTTTTTTTTGTGTGACCAGGTCACTATTGATGTAGTGGATTGCATCCCTTCCCTGAAAACAGTCTGGGTTAAACTCAGTGAGTTGCCCTGTTGTGCTGATTCAGAACTGGCTTTCCTTAGTGGATGGCTCACTTTAACTAATCTGAGATCTGCACAAACAGGTAATATCTGTCAAAATATTCGAAAATGGCTTAGATATTCTCATGATACCATAAAAGATGAATTAACTCTGTCTGAAGTCTATCCCCAGATATTCATTGTGAGGTAAGCTTAAAGCTGAATCTGATCTCTTTTCATATAGTTTGCTAGGGCAAGCATCAATATTACTATGGCTTATACTGTTGGATGTAAAATGCCCTCATTATCTTGACAAAACAAGTGTTAAACTACGCGCTGAGGATTCACCTCACGCAGAAAGACTCCGACAAGTCGCCACACAAAAGACACGCTGGTGCATGGAATCTGATTACTTGAATCTTTGTGCATCTTTTATTCATGATGGCTATACGCTGTGTGAAATGGAATTGGTGTGATTTGAAGATCCTGCACATTATAGAACATATTTCCACATGATGCATGTGTTGTTTTTTTTGTGTGACCAGGTCATTATTGATGTAGCGGATTGCATCCCTTCCCTGAAAACAGTTTGGGGTAAACTCAGTGAGTTGCCCTGTTGTGCTGATTCAGAACTGGCTTTCCTTAGTGGATGGCTCACTTTAACTAATCTGAGATCTGCACGAACAGGTAATATCTGTCAAAATATTCGAAAATGGCTTAGATATTCTCATGATACCATAAAAGATTAATTAACTCTGTCTGAAGTCTATCCCCAGATATTCATTGTGAGGTAAGCTTAAAGCTGAATCTGATCTCTTTTCATATAGTTTGCTAGGGCAAGCATCAATATTACTATGGCTTATACTAAAGGTGAGGGATTACAATAAACCTTTAGCACTGTTATTAAATGTGCAAATAGCTTGTCTTACATGAACAATCTGAAATTGCATGCTTGTAGAGAGGATTTTTTCTTCTTCAGAAAATATGTTTATACACTACCATTCAAACGGGATCAGTAAGAACCTTTAAAATGTTTTGGGAACAAGATGGAGTAAAACACCACGTGTAAATGGGAATGTGTGTCTCTTTCACCTTAATTCCAGGTGTAAGCAGGGCTTTACTGACCTGAAACCTTTTGAACGGTAATATCTGCATAGTATTCCAGCCAGCCAAACAGCAAACATAATGGCTCAAGTGCAGCTGTTTGCGTTTCAAATATTTAAGCTATTACTATGAATGTTTCATCATATTTACAGAAATATCTACGGCTGCAGTGTTCCCTTCACACAGAAAAACATCAATCCATTCAGCAATGATCTGTGGAGTGTTTCTGGTACATATGTTCAGGGATTTGCTTTGTGTGTGTGGGGGGGTATTGAGTGTATACTCTATGGTATGGAGCGTATATATATATATATATATGTGTGTGTGTGTTTGTTTTTTTGCAAATATGGTTTATTCTGAAGCAATATTCTCATTTTATTCAATATTTATATATTCAATATTTTATCCAAGGACATTTTTTTTACCTTTATAGAGGGCATTTTCCCACTAATCTCATTAATACTTTCATTTCAAATTCTTACATTTGATATATAAATTAAATTATAATGTGTAAATATATGTGATTATATATACGTTATCAAATTAAGTAATTTACACTGAAAAATACAACTGCATTAAATAATATTATGAGATTCTTTTAAATATTTTTGAATGTGCAAACAAGAAATGATGGGGGAAATGATACTTTTCAACGAAATTAAAATGCCAGTGCCAGTAGTGTTTAATGAGTGGGTCATTGAGTCATTCATTCAAATGATTCGTACAAACAGCAGATTCATCAGATGTTTATGCGTGGGCTAATGAAACATTGACTCAACCGTTTCGTTCAAAACACGAAATCAATCAGCAATGAATCGGCTGTTTGCTGTGAGGTGCGCTTTGTTTCCGCCTAAAATGTAAAGGACCTAATATTATTGTATTTGCTTATTGAACTGTTTATAGAACTATTAAACAGTCGTAATGGTGAAAACATTGTTTGATGTTGCCTAACTAACTGCATTTTAAATATAAAAACTTTCCATTTTGAATTTTTACCTCAGGAGGCCGAGTTTCTTAGTGTTGCGCATTATGATTTCTCCTGGAGAGGCTGCATGAGCCTTGCCTCAGCAATAAATGCATAATATACAGTCTATGTGCCGGAACTCAACCCCGAACGGCCCCGGCCCAATTTAAACCCTGCCTGCAGAACAGAAATACTAGTTTCTCTCTATATCTTCCTTTTAAATGTATCAGATGAATATTGTACTTAACATCATTTGAATCTTCCTCTCCAGGCTTTGATCTCTCTGTCATGCCAAACAACGTTTACCCGAAGATCAAGACGATTAATGGTACTGATGCAGATCCGAAGACGTTCTTATTGTAAGAGAAAATTGCATAACCAATAACATTGTTTATCTGTTGTCTTTAAGGTTTGTTTTTCTGCTTGACGTCAATAATGTTCGATAACAATAATTGCTATTTCATTGCCGGTCCTCATTATAGCATTAATATCAGCGAGTGAATGCAATTGTGCTCATCAACAACCTCACTGATGTCTAATCAGTTTCTTTGTAACATTTCTGATTACTTTTGAATGCAGATGATGATTAAATACTCTGACACTGATGGAAACTCAACTTAAGCTGCAGAAATAGCAGTGGATGTCAGATTTGTATGTATAAATAAAGCAAAAAGCCATTAAAGGGTATGATTTTACCATGGTAAAGAGCTGTTGTTAGGCACAATACAAAGCCTCAGTACCTTTTACATTAGTAAAATCACTGTACAGTAATCCTTTCATTGAGATGGCTATAAGCACTGTAAAAAGCAAATTAAATGGAATAAACAATTATTCAGACAAGTAGTTCAGTAGCTGTTTGTGGTTGCCGTATTTATATAGTATTCAGCTGATGTGTGGGCACATAATTTACAGTGGCTTTGAAAGCGGTTTACTTAATAAGACTGAGCGGGAACCGTCCGTTTTATAAATGCATAACAGTAATAGGAACAACAAGCAGGGCAGCATATTGACCGCATGTATGCTGAACATAATGAGGGAATCCAACTGGCATTTCAGGAGTTTTGTGTACTTCTAAATAATTGATGCCGAGCCACATTCATTGGCATGAGCTGGCGTGTGCTAGCTAACCTTCTGGTTCACACGCCGTATGACGAATATGAACCTAAATATTACATCAGACAGCATTTAAATTAGCATTTTAATGGAATTTTCTCTCTGTACAAGAGCCACCGAGGCATTTGGTGTGTACAACTGCACCATGAATAATGTGCTTCTCAGTGATGAGATGTAAAAAAGTTAAATATAATTGGACACCATTAATCCAAACCGTTCTTTTTCATGAGAGCTCACTTGTTCTCCCTGAGTTTGAACTATGGATTCATAAAAGTGCATGAATAGAGAGAAAAATAGTTTAGTTTAGTAAATAGGAAGCAAAATATGTAGGAATGATAATTTATTGTTAGCAGAATTCACTAATTAAAGATTTAGAGTCAAAATGGTAGATGTTTAGTTCTAGTGACACTAAACTGTGAAATCTCTGGTTAAATGACGTTTCCTAATATTTTTTTTATTGTCTAATAGTCATATTCTCTCACATATTCATATATAGATTCTAAATAAAGTCTATAAGACCCACCAGTCTGCATTAATATAATCATAGTGCTGGTTTTAGGGGGGATCACATTCATATTCGAGTGTCCATGTATGTTATATTGATATGTATCATATCAATTTATTGGCAGCATTTAAAATTGGAGGACTTTTTTGCATGCAGCTTTAGAAATGTACAGATCATGGAAATCATGTATCACTAAAATTGTGGCATTCGATGTTCAGAAACAGTTGCATAACATGACTGGAGACACTTCCAAGAGAGACCTTTTTATTATTTTATTATTATTTATATACTACTATTTTAGCATTTATAAATATTTAGAATTCACTTTTTACTATTATATTATATTATATTATATTTTTATTATACATTATATTTTAATATTCTATTATCTACTAAATGTTATATATTTTATTTTCATTTTCATGATAATTTTAGTTGTAGTAATTTTGTTTGTGCTTTTGTCAGTTTTATTATTATTTTATTATTTTGTTATATTTCTATTTAGCTGCAATTTATTGTTTTAATTAAAAACAATGAAGTACGTAAACTTAAAATGCATTAAGTTAGTTGCCAAACATTTCTAATGGCCATTTATTCATTTATTTTATTTTATTTTATTTATTTTACAGAAAACACTTGTTAATACTTTCAAGTTCGATGCACAACAACACTGACCCAGAGGGGGCTAATTAGTAATTTACACTCTTATTCTTAATGAATTCAATTCTCATCCGTGTAAGAAATTAAAGTACCTTTGCATGTTGTATGTACATGCATAAATATGCTTATGTTGGATACTGTCAGTACGCTGATGTTGAACTTTTCAGTATCTAATTGAACAATGCAAAAACTGCATATGAATACGAACAAGCTGATGTTGTTTTTAAATATATACTGTAGGTTGCTGACATAAATGTTGCCGTTTTAGCCCCAAATGGATAATAATCCAGGAGCGATCCAGCTCATGTACCTTTATGCAAGACATCTAACCCCAGGCCAGATTTCTCCAGGGTCACCTTAAAATTAGTAAGCGAAGTTGTTACTATTACTTGGCTATAATTTTCTTTCATAGTTTTTGTTGTCGGCCTGTGGATAATGGAGAAACAAACACTATAGTTGCCATATACACACCGCTCTCTAGTGATTACTACCAATTACTGGCAGCTGTGTTACTATAATGGCAAGGTTTTAAAAGTCAATTGGACTTTCAGATGGCAGTGCAGCTGGAGGATTGAGTTGAGGAATTCTAATATACCTGCAGAAAGCTGTCCGTTAGCATTACTATTCATTTCGGTGGCTGCTGCTTGGCTGGTAGAATTACACAGCCTGCATGCTGTCATCTTTGCTGCAGTTGGAAAGTTTTTTTTTTTTTTTGGTGATCCACTCACCAGGAGCCAGTTACACCAGCAATCTGTGAGTTTTAACGTATCCTAGTACTACTATACTGAATATTAGGGCTGGGTAAAAAAATATCGATATCTCTATATTAATCGATTCTAATTTTTACGGAATGATATCGATTCTTAAATTCAAAGAATCGATTAGTGTAGCCTGTTTTCAGTCAATGGATGGAACATTGAAGGGCACTTCCCATCCAATATATCACAATAATAATTGTGCGTTGGTACTTTTAATATGAAACAAAGCCTCAGATTTCAAATTCTGTCCACTGTACACTGTGGAGTGACAGATTGCTGTAGCGCCTCAGCAGCGCGAGGCACACGTGAACTGATCATCTCCTCCACATTAATACCAGTTTCAGCACAAAATAAACGTGACTAAACATCCGAAGGTAAGTTAAAAGAAAGAGTACAACTTTACAATCTGTATCCTGTCTCATGTAATCGTTCAATCAATGTTTCAGCCGTGCAAAGATGTCAATATAACGGCTTGTAAACAATGTCATGTAACGTCACATTTACCTCAGAAACAAAGTTATTCGGTGACCATAAACTCATTAGTCAGATAGAAAAATAAACTGTAGAGAGGGGCATTTTGCTAAATATATTCACCATATAGCATATTCACTATAAATTTTCCTGTTCTTCAATGTTTCATTTATGTTTGAATAAATCCATCAAGTTTTTATGACAGCCACTATTATGTTTATATTTCAAAAAAAAAAAATTGAAGTAGAAATGTAATTATGTAATTGTAACTTTATTATTTTAAAAACTTCATTAAGTGTAATTTTAACAAATCAGTCAATTTAACCTTCAATATTATAGTAATGTAGCTGACTCTCATGTATATTTTACAGCATTAATTGAGAATTTTTTTTTTCCTTGAGAAAATTTGGCATGTACTATACCTGATATATAGCCAAAATAATCGAATCGAATCGCAAGCTTGTGAACGAGAATCGAATCGTGACATTTGTGTCAAAACCCAGCCCTACTGAATATCTGAGAGCTGCACTATTACATATGTTTAGATAAGGCATACGTTTATGGCAGATAGATATATATCGATAACACTTTACAATAAGGTTTCTTTAATTAGCATTAGTTAATGCATTAACTATCAATGAGCAATGCATTTGTTACAGTTTTAATGAGTTACAGTTTTAACTACTTTTAAGTAATGTTAATAAATGGAACGTTAGCATTAAGGTGTTGGCATATATGAGTGAGCTCGTTTTTTCTGACTGTATTCCTTTAATACAGTGATATTGATATTTACACTTGCCTGTGTTTTAAGAGAGAGTGAATAAATGACTTACTAGAACTTCTGTAACCTGAAACCAAAATGATGCACTTGAAGTCTAATCGGCACAATGTTTTATGCATCACTCTGTCACTTGATGCAACAAAAATATGAATTAAAACCCATAAATATCAAAGACATTTTTTTAAATTAATTTTGTATGAGTATGCCTCTAAATAATTTTAGACAGTCTATTTACATATTTAAATGTAATATTTAGTTATGTATGCATCGTATTTCCATAGAGATTGCATTTTTGACTGCTAACAAGCATTTCAAACTTCTTTTGCCTCATGTACACAAAAATATTATTGTAAGTTTATGTTGCGCAGTGATACCCAGAACCGTTGGGTGAAGTGGTCATTGCTGTGCTTTATCGTACATAAAACACAGCTGCTGACTAATCAGAACCAAGGACTAGAACTAACCATTTTATAAGACAGTAATACAATAAGCTTTCAATGAAGCAACTCAATGTTCCTTCATCACTAGTTATAAATTGATGTTTTCAAATTAGTAACAGAAGCTTGGACCTACGGCCTTATTTCCCATATTCTCCCTACGTTTTTCTCATCTCTCATCTTTTAACCCAGTCTCCGGTGGCACTTGATATGTTTACTTTGAGTAGAGTCTTATGTAGCTCTGTACAACACCAAAGTTATTTTGAGGCTAGTTTCTTTTCTTTTGTTTCTGTTCTGTTGTTGTGATCTGTCAGTCTGAGCGTGGGTCATAACACTTGAAAATGAAACACACCTGCTACACAGACATTGTTTTCTCTGTTTATGTTTGAGGCCATGCGTGTTGTATTCAGCTGTATTTTTGTCGGGGCACGGTAAGGACACGTCCCGCCAGTCTATGTCCCAAAACGAGAGCTTTATCTTATTTAATCATGCTAAGCCAGCTCATTACTTGTACCCTATAGTGAAGCACAATCTAGTTAAGAGAAATCCCTCAATCCTGTTGGATACCAGCCCGGCCTAACCTACAAACCTAAAATCCTGACAACCTTCATTTACAAGCAGTAGACATAAGCAGATATGCTTTATATTATATCCCTACTTGCCCTTTTAAATTGTTTATTATATTATTCATAGTTCAAATGCTGATAGCTTCATAAAATAATTGTTAAACACACAGAGAGGCTAAATGGATCTGGATGTTGCATTCATATCGGTGTAATCAGGATTATTAAACGGCTCACATTAATACTTGATTCTGATCGGACAGTCAGGAAATTATCCGGTTAAATATTTATGTATAAATTACATAATGTTATGCTCTCTTTCTTCACACATGATAAAATAATTAGGACTCAGATCAATATTTCATGTTCATGTATTTATTTATTAAGTAGCCATGCGATAAGTGCAATAATGTGCAGTCAGATATACAGTCGTTATAGCAACACAAACCATATGAATGGAATATATGCTGAGAAAGGGGTAGGTTTAGGTAATGTAAAAAAAATATAACCATCTTGGATAAAAGTTAATCCTTCACAATGTCTGGCAGCACTGAAATAATGAGCAATTAATGTACATTATATTCTTGTGTCGCTTCACTCATACTGCATGCAAGGAGTCGGTCTTAATGCGTCTATATAACTCACTCACCATGTGCGTCTGAAGAGCAGAAACAACTGAAGAACAAAGAACTGAGATAAATGGAACATTTGTCTGCCTTGACAGAAGACAGCAAATTGGGATTAATAGAAATGTATGACAGCGCTAGGGGAGCCAGGTGATCAATTCCAGCCAATTTTCAGGCCTGGCTCGCTGACCTCACCTCTGTCTCGGAGGAGAAAACTTGCTTTTATTTCAAATAGTGTGTCTGCATATTCTAGCGCGGTTTAGCTGCTAGCATAGTGTGTTTCATATGACCTAAATATGGCATCATAATGATGTAACCTTGTTATCATACACAGCTACAATTTATGACGGTACTGTTCTGCACTCTAGAATTATTTGTATTACAGAAATGAATAATTTAACTATTATGGCTTGTTGTTTATTAATCAGTCATACTGTTTGACTATAAAACAGGTAAAAATAAAAAAACATGGCATTCTGGCCAAGTATTTAAAAAGACCATCTGTCCGACATGTAAGCGGTCAGTCATAGGTAATTTAGCTTTTATTTGCCATTAAGAGGCTGTAACCTGACATTTTGTAAATAAAACTTTTTTTCTAAGTGGACTGTAAAAAACATAGCATGACACATAGCAACAAGCTAAAACACCTTAGAAACAGCATGGCAAAAACACTCAGAACACACTGGTGCACAATAGCAGCATGTTGGAAACAATCACAGTACATTACTAAATGTGTAGTAAAAACAATTACAGCCCCTTAGTAACTGCAAAGCAACAAGTTGAATACAATCACATCACCTTAGTAAATGCATAGCAACAAGTTAAAAACAATCACAACACTGGTTCCAACGAAAAAACAAGCAAAAACACTCAGAACCTCTTAGAAACCGCAAAATAAAAACAATCTGAACACCTTAGTAACTGCACAGCAACAAGCTAGAAACACTCTGAGCACCTTAGCAACCACATACAGTGACAACAAGCTAAAACACTCTGAAACCCTTAGTAACACAAGCTTTACATCCCCCAGAACACCTTAGCAACCATACAGCAACACACTGGCAACCACCCACTTTAGTATTGTGAATGTGAGTTTTGCACGGGCAAAAACCACTCATGTTATTTTGAGAGAATGTATCAGTTTTAAATGAGTGTTTTTAATTTGTCCAGTGGATGAATGTTGCCTTTTCTGTAGTTTACAGACAAAAAAGCTGCTGCTTATTGGGTTGACAGATGGATTCCCCTGCTTTTTTTTTGTCCGTACACTCAGTGAAGGTTAATGGCATTTGGTGACATCGTGATCCCTGGGCGTTCATCCCTCCAGCTCTCTAGGTGTCTGCCGTCGCCTGCTTCCTCACGCTCCGCTCCGGAGTTACGAGGTGACATTGATGAACCATCTGTTAGGTTTTTTGAGAGAATGTATCAGTTTTAAATGAGTGTTTTTAATTTGTCCAGTGGATGAATGTTGCCTTTTCTGTAGTTTACAGACAAAAAAGCTGCTGCTTATTGGGTTGACAGATGGATTCCCCTGCTTTTTTTTTTGTCCGTACACTCAGTGAAGGTTAATGGCATTTGGTGACATCGTGATCCCTGGGCGTTCATCCCTCCAGCTCTCTAGGTGTCTGCCGTCGCCTGCTTCCTCACGCTCCGCTCCGGAGTTACGAGGTGACATTGATGAACCATCTGTTAGGTGCATGTCACCCCAGCAGCGGCTGTGATGGGCATCAGGACGAGACGCTTTCTGACACTCGTGAGCTCCTGTACTGCCTGCTCAGCTACTTTAAGCCCCAAAATAATCACCCCCGACCAGCAGCAACTCATCAGTCTGTCCTGTGATACTCGCAGGAGGGTTTGAGTGGAAGCAGAGGACGGGATACAGATGAGTCTGACTTATAGGAGCAAAGGGTGAATCTCACAAAACCTGTCAAGCATGTCGCCAGAGTAATTTTTCACGCCAAAATCATAAAGAAATGTATGTTCTACTTAAGAAGGCCTGTTTTTAGGACCATTAAGATTTCTTTGAATTGCATTATTATTCCATTATTTTAAAGGACCTAAAAGAGGATTCATTTTTATTTAATTTTTTTATAAAAGTAATGTATATTATTATTATGATTATGATTATGATTATTATTATAGTTTGGAGTCAGTTATTTAATATTTGAGAATAACAAAAAGAGATGCCTTTTTTAAATAACTATTTATAATGGTCTTCTTTCAAGAAAGCAGGTAATAATTAAATATTTAATTAATAATTTTATTAAAATGAATAATCTAATTTATTAAAAAAAATGAATGTAAGTGATTTTTATTTATTAAATGAAATTAATAATCAAATTAATAAAACAAAATTACATGAAATTAATTTGAATATTAATTGAATTTAAAACTAATTTAATTCTAATACTATTACATTTTAATTTATTGTTGTTTTAAAATGTAATTTAATTGCAATTTAATCAATTTAGTAATA
>NW_015505440.1:1333340-1333662 GCF_001515645.1 Sinocyclocheilus grahami | reverse complement strand
TAGTAATAATTTATTAATTACATATTATTATTATTATTATTATTATTATTGTTGTTGTAATAAATGTTTTTGAAAGAAGAGTATTTTGTTCAGCAAGGCTGCATTTAATAATAATAATAATAATAATAATAATAATAATATTATTATTATTATGTAATTATTATATTATAAAATTTATCAAATTTAAATATTAATTACATTTATAATTGTCATTGATGATGATGATGATGATAATAATAACATATTAATAAAATATATTATACAATAAATTATATAATAATAATTATTATTATTATTATATAATATATTTTATTAATATATT
>NW_015505440.1:1325961-1333114 GCF_001515645.1 Sinocyclocheilus grahami | reverse complement strand
AAAAATAGTCTTTTGTTCACCAAGGCTGTATTTAATAATAATAGTAATACTAATATTATTATTATTTAATTATTATATTATTATAAAATTAATAAAATGGAAATATTAATTACATTTATAATTGTCATTGATGATGATGATGATGATGATGATAATAATAATAACATATTAATAAAATGTATTATATAATAATAATAATATATTTATTATTATTATTATTATTACTATTATTATATATATTTTATTAATATCTTGTTATTATTATTATTATTATTATTATTATTATTATTGATGTTTTTGAAAAAAAGTCTTTTGTTCACCAACCAAGGCTGTATTTAATAATAATAGTAATACTAATATTATTATTATTTAATTATTATATTATTATAAAATTAATAAAATGGAAATATTAATTACATTTATAATTGTCATTGATGATGATGATGATGATGATGATAATAATAATAACATATTAATAAAATGTATTATATAATAATAATATATTTATTATTATTATTATTATTACTATTATTATATATATATATTTTATTAATATCTTGTTATTATTATTATTATTATTATTATTATTATTATTGATGTTTTTGAAAAAAAGTCTTTTGTTCACCAAGGCTGTATTTATTTAATTAAAAATGTATAATATCATATTATTGATGTAGATTTTGGGCTGAAATTTGACCCGGACATTATGCGAGATGCACCTGAAGAGGCTTTGTAGAGTTATCTGTGTGTTTAGCTATGCCGTTTAATATTATTTGTATATGCATGGACAGTAAATGACTGTGAATGTGCGTTTTACATCTAAAAAGAGAAATATGAACCTCTCCAGTTTGCGAGTGGGCGTTCTGGTTTTTTTGGAACACTGGAGTTCAAATGCACATCTCTCTCAGCTGGCCTGGATACACGACTATATGAACCGTTTGGCTGGTATGTAGTTCTGTAGGAGTTGTGCCGTTTTTGATTTTATTTTTGGATCAAAAGCAATGAGAGGAGGAACAGATTCATCCTCCACACACGGGCGTACGGTTTCAGAGGGCCATGAACCTTAAGAATTGAGTCATTCCTGTTTGCTTTGTAGACACATCACTTCCGCATCTTGTGTTTGCACCATGCTGCATGCAAGAACACGGAAAATCGAATCAACCTCTTTTAGGAAGTTCCAAATTTAAAGAAGTTCTCTCAAGAAACTTAACGATGAACACGTTGCGCTGCATGATATCAAATCAACGGGTGAACTTTAAGCTTCATTAAACACAAGCTGCAGGAACAATTCCCTCAATAAACATTCTTTCATTATTCACTCTCCCTCATGTTGTTTCAAAGTTATATGCTGTTATTTTCTTGTAAAACACCAAAGTAGAAATGAAGGGCATGCTTAAGTTCACAGTGACCAGAGGCTCCACAAAGAACCTGAACAGCATCTTTAAAAGTCAATTAAGTGAAACTGAAGATGGAGGAGACATAATGTGCTCTGTGGAAAATACAGTCTAATTATCCTTTCTAAAATATGTTGGATGAGCTCAATCATGCATGCAGAACTCGTAGATTAACTTTCTGAGAGTTGAAGTTACAAAGAAATGCATGATGCTTTGTTTTTTTGTTTTGTTTTTATACATTGTGGATTTCAAAAGATTTCAAAAAGATAAAGACAATTGTAGTATGAATAATTTGAGGCCACTGAAGTCAAGAACAGGACATGTAGTCTGTCGAACTGAATCCGTGATGTGCTGGTTAGGCTGTGACCGTTTCTCTCTTTTGTATTTTGTTCTAGTGCACTGAAGAAACTTTTGCTAAAAACATATATCTGTTAAAAAAACTATGAATAAGGTGAGTATTTATTACAGTTATTTTGCAAAATATTCAAAAACTGACTTTGACCGGTTCATCACACTTTAAGTGAAAGATCATGTCTGGTGCAATGCATTGTGGGATACAGTGTTTTACACCATATGCTGTTTTGTATACTGCACATTTTTGAAAACTGGCTTATATGTATATGTGTTTATATTTATGTATTCATTTCAGTTTTAGTATCATTGATATACTATTATAGTTTTTAATATTTTGAAATTGTTTGAATTTTTATATTTTCTGTTTTCATTTTGAGTTTTAATAATTGTTTTTTTCGTAATTTTGTATTGTTCTATATATATGTGTGTGTGTGTGTGTGTATAATGCTTATTAATTTGTATAGCATTTTAGTTTGAGCCAACTTAGTTAAAATTAAATTAAAATGTAAAAAAATATATATTTTTATATTTTACTTAGATTTTTATATATATTTGATAACCTTTATTTTTCAAGGAACAATTTTTTTTTTAAATTTTAGTTAATAATAATAATAACCCTACAGTACATTCAAAAACAGTAATATTGTGAAATATTATTACTATTCAAAATATCCATTTCCTATTTAAATATGATTTCAGATTCAATTTATTCCTGTGATGCAATGCTGCATTTTCAGCATCATTACTCCAGTCTTCAGTTTCACAATCCTTCAGAAATCATTCTAATATGATAATTCGGTGCTCAAGAAACATGTTATTATTATCAATGTTGAAAACAGTTGTGCTGCTTAATATTTTTGTGGAAACCATAATACATTTTTCAGGATTCTTTGATCAATAGAAATGTAATTCATTTAGTTTTAATGCATTCTTGTGGAATGAAAGTTGTAATTTCTTTCAAAGAGAAAGAAAAGCATAAGTCAGTCCTTCAGAATCTTCAGAGAATCAAAAATGATGTGCAGTACAGCTCAATCTGGGCATAAAAGTGCAGCCAATCATGTAAGAAACTACATTTTTAAAAGAAATAACAATTTTGGAAGAATACTTGCAATTATTAGTGAATGAGATTATTATCTCTGTATTATTATCATCACACAGTTTTCATTCAATACCCACACGTTCCTCTTCTTGGCTCAGCTCCTGTAATCTTTGCAGCTTCGCTGTGCCATTTGGCACGATCAGATAGTTGATAAACTTCAGTTCAAATGGCCCTCAATGGTCATGTGCTCTTATGTCCGCAGGCTAAAAGCATGTGAAATGTGTTTGCTGCCTTTAGCCAGATGGCCATATGCCTCCCATGCTGAATGAATTTAGTGCTGATCTGCAGTCTACACATGTAAAAAAAAAAAAAAAAGGTACCTTCAGTGAAATTTGTTATAAGAATTGTCTTGGACTTCAGGAATAGAACGGTAGTTCAGAAAGGAAGCAAAAGCACCATTAAGGGTTTATAAATGTGGTCCACATGACTTGTGCATCATTTTCAAGTCTCCTGAAGTCATACAATAGTTTTGTACATGTGAAATAAACTAATTTACTGATAATCTTCTTGGTTCATGTCTGATTCGTGAAACAAAGTTATTTTGAATCTGATCTTTCCAGTGAATCAATTGAGCCGCTTCACAAAAATGGTCAGAATGGTTTGTTCATCATGAGCCAAATTAATAAACAATGTCTAACTAGCCACTTGTCTAATGGTTAAAATTAAATTTCCAGAATAATAATGTTTCTTACATAACAATAAAAAAATGTTTTCACCACATTTGAATTAATAAGTGATAATTGTGAAGCCTACTGTGTAGTTGAAGCCTTCAGAAAAAAAACAATGTTTACTCTAAAACAACACGTCCTTAAAAGTAATACAATGTGAGACAAAAAAGTGCTAAAAATCGATTTAAAGAGCATTTTAGAGCCAAATCATCCAGTTTGTGTATAATTGACATGTCAACAACATTTATATAAATCCCTGGAGTCACATTCTTTGTCTGAGATGTTGTGTTGCTGCCAAATTGCCAGTTTGTGGGGGAATGAGTCTGTGCTGCAGACGGGTGGGTGATATAATTAGGGCTAATTTTCTGTTTTCTGTTCTTTTGATAACCGGGTAAACCACAGGCTCTCACAACCCAGTCCCAGTGTAGCAGAATGACTTCAGAATGGTGCAGGACGCCTACAGATTTTCATAGATGCAGAGATTGTTGTTTCAGGCAAGTACAAATAGAGAGCTCAAAATGGCTGTAGAGAAAGAGAGAAATCGAATGGGTCGTTTTATACTGAAACTCTGCAAACCCCTGCAAACTAATGTCTTCATCCCAGTCTCCTCATTCAGAGGAGGAGGGATGTTCTCTGGTGTTTTCCGGAGGGAGCTGTTCACTTATTTCCTCTCTCTTGACCTCGGCTGCAGATCAGTGTCTTTTAAGCATTCCTTCAAGCTATTCTGTTGGTGAAGGTTAATTGAAAACAATGGCTAGCTGCTGGGATTTGCAAAGCTGCCGCGTTTAATCCCCTCGTTCGCTGTGAGATAAACTCTGGATTTTCCACGATCTTCTCTTAATTTGTGCAGATTATCTACAGTGGATGATTCCCGCCAGCAAATATACAGACACGGCTTGTTGTCAGTGGCTTAAGCAGGTAGTAGACATATATTTATGTGTAGAACAGTACAGCAGGATCCAGAAGTCTGAGGCCAAGTTGAAAAGGTTGGGATTTGGGATCTGAACTTTTTTGGAATTTGAACTGAAAGGAAAATCCAGTTTGTGTATGTGTGTGTGTGTGTGTGTATATATATATATATATATATATATATATATATATACACACACACATATACATATCACGTTGTTTCCACACATTCACGATAATGTTTTGATTTGTCATGTTTATGTTACTGTTTAGTTATTCTGAATGGATCTGTGTACTGTATTAGATTTATGCAGTCAGCAGGCGATTGGTTTAGGTTTTTTTTTTTTTAGCATCTCCATGGTGTCCTGTTCGGTATCGCAACTTGACTTCTCTAAAATGTAAAAAGCTCTTTGCCGTTGCACTGTACACATACTATACAATTCAGATATTTTTTTTCTTTAATATGTGCTTATATGGGCTTTTTATATCATTTGGTTCTTTGGTGTCATTTTGGAGTTTCTAAGTGTCCTTTTTTGGAAAGTCATCTAAATTTATCTTGGAAAAAAGCTTGCAGAAAATACAGATTTTTGAGAATCACCCTTCAATCTTTTGGTTTACTTTGCTGGATATAGCAAATGATGAAAAAATAAATGTTTAAAACAAGATAAATAGTCTATGCTTAATTTCATGAAGTGTGCGATTAATCACAGAAAAAGGATGTGATTAAATAGATTAAAAATTAATTGATGGACAGCCCTAATGCATATGTGTGTGTGTGTGTATATATATATTGGTCACAACACATCTTATTGTCTTTAATAGCTTGAAATCTCTAATAATCTTTCTTATCAACATGGTCAGACTTTGATGCCATTTACACATAAACAAGAGCAGATTTATGAGCAGTATTTTTACCCCCCTTGAATATCTTTAATGCTATAAGGAAAAATTAGATTTCACTATTTTTGCATTCACTCACAAACATTTTGCATTTCCCTGAGAAACTTTGTGTTCGATAGCAAAACTTTTGATGTGAAGTGGGATGAAAAACAATATACCTTTTACATTTGCCCACAAATATTTGACATTTTTCTGAGAAACTTTGAATTCAATCTCAAAAGGTTGTGCATTCCCCTTAGAAATGTTGTTCATGTAGCATAACTTTGAATATTAAGTGGGATGAAAAACGACATGCCAATGCTTTTATGTTTGCCTGCAAAAATGTAGAATTTCTCAGAGAAATGTTGTTAGCAAAACTTGTAAAATGAAAACTTAATGAAAACTTGTAAAATTAGATCAAGTACAAGAAAGTTTCTTGGGGGAAAGCATATTTTTCCTCCCATTGCATTTGTGTCCATCATGTCCCCGGCTTAGGTGCTCTGTATAATGCAAATAAATTGTCAATAAAAAAATACATATATTTATTCTGTATGACTTTAATGCATAACAAACTCTCAAAAGTATTTTTCCAAAAGAGACCACAATGATGCCTGTAGTCCAAAGGCTTCACGTGCTACAGCCGTTTCCATTTCTGTGTTCAAAAGCTGGCTGCAGGTTAACAGCACAAGTTGATTAAAAGCCATCAAACGACCATCATTTACATCACAATCCAATCTAAACGCATAAAGCACGTCTGATTGTTGGACTCTCTTCGGCCCGCCACATGTGTGATTTTCCTGCAGAGAATCGTGATGAGTAATATTGTGTGGTACTAAGAGTGGGTGGCGTAAATAAACTCAATTTCATACTCTCACAAGGCTGCGGCAGATGCCTGGGGCAGATGATGTAAATACAGCGGGCTCGGCTCCCTGAGAGAGTAAGACTGATAATTACCATTGCACATTATGACAGCGACACTTCCCCCTCCTCAGTGTCATCACTTACCACTTTCCTCCTTATCACGGCGTGTAGACGGCCGTCATAAGCCTCATACACAGTATTCCAGCCCATCGTTTTTCCTGCACCGATAAAGGTTAAATGTGGACTTTGATGTCATTTCTGAAGACCCAGAAACCTTGCAGGAAGATGTGAATTCTCTGTAGAGACAGTGCGGGCCTTTTTTTTTTTGATAAGGGATGGATGGTTTTTAGTCTGGGATTTCATTTAAAGCCACAAGCTATGAAAAACTTTGAATGTCAGTCGGCCTGAACAGGTGACTGCAAAAGCAGTGACCTTTACTCTTAAAAAGGATAGCAGAAACGCATCAAACGAAGCCTCAGACCATTCCCCAGACAGCACTCGCTCAACGTGAGTTGATGCGTTTTTTTTAAGACATCTTATGACTGTGTATTTTTGCTTTAACCTGTGGAGTTTGTCTCATGGGGTTGTTAAAGCTGAGAGAAAGCACTGTAGCGTCTCTTAAATATCAACGTTTCAGGATTGAGTTTCAGATAGTGGATGCACAATGTACAGTATATCATGTGACATGGTTCACTTTAACATTCATTTTCTAGCATTCAGCCTTTATTCAGTAGTGCTAAATGTATTATCACAATGATTCACTGACCTGTACATCCCTGGTCAGGATTTTCTTTAAATAACAATCTGAATAAGTTCTTCAATTTACTCTGAATATGAACCTGGAGAATGTTGCATGTGCATAATGATGTTGTTGTAACTGATGTAACTTAAATAATGTTGCTTTTCAGTTAAAACAACTGAAGTTTGCCTTTACATACTTTTCAATTAAATTATATATATATATATATATATATATATATATATATAAA
>NW_015505440.1:1298435-1325694 GCF_001515645.1 Sinocyclocheilus grahami | reverse complement strand
CTGTCTGTCTGTCTATATATATATATATATATATATATATATTTGATTGGAAAATGAAAATTAGAAATGTCACATTGGCAACTGAGATAAAATAAGTGTAAGTTGAAGTACTAAAAATACCAAAACTAAAATAATATGAACATATTTTAAAATTAAATTAAACACTATAAAAAATATATATATATATTAAAAAAACGAACAAAGACAACATTACTGAAAACTGAACTAAAAATAAAAATAAAACTGAAAATTTAAAAATAAATGCTAATAAAATTGAAAACAATGCAAATAAAATTGTGATTTTTTTTTATTATTGTGGTGAATTATCAATTATTGTGGTGTCTGTAAATACATATGTTTGTATATAATGTGTGTGTGTGCATATATATATATATATACATACATACACTAAGTCATAGCTGTGTTTTAGGTAGGCCATCCAGCCTCTTATTGGCCTATTGTTTAGGTAGGCCATCCTCTTATCCACCTTTCTTGAACCAACCAATTCCCAGTGAATAAAATCTGGTACTATATTGTTTTCTTGCTAAGTAAAATGGGTTATGCATACTGTTGACCTTTTAAACCTCTAATGTTTGTTCTCATAATTACACAGCATCTACATTGCAACTGTGAAACACAGCATTCCAAGAACGTTCTCATTATAACCAACAAAGCTTATTCATCAATGCACGCTTATTGTGCATGTTAAAGATGGCTTCATCGATTAGAGCGTGAGCTTTCTATTTTTACTGTGTCGCTAGCAGTGTAGACGGGGTGTAAGTGAGCTGACAGGACTGTGTTTAGTTTAACATACGACTGCTGGCTAAACCTCCTGAAGTGTGCTTTGCTCTCTCCTGCCAGACTCCTGCAGCATACGAGTAGTTGAAGGCAGTGGACGAGGACTTGAGCGCTGGCCAGATTTGATAAAGCAATGGGTCATCATCCGCAAACAATCCCAGCACGGGCTGCCATCTGTTTATGGGAGAGGACAGAACAAGGATTCCTACAGTGTGATAGTCTATTACCCATACTTGAGCACTTCTCAATGTGTACTACAGATTAGAGGTTGTTCATTGATATGACATTTCCAGTCTAAATTGGGAATAAATAGTGCAAGGATTCTATTTTAGATGAATAAATATGTTGTGATCCCTGTTAAGGAACTACTTAAAGATGTCAACAAATGTTTTGCAGGTTTTACAATACATGATAAAGTACCAACCAACCTGAGCTATATATGTAACCCTATACCAAAACCAGTCATAAGTAGCACGCGTATATTTGTAGCAATAGCCAACAATACATTATATGGGTCAAAATGATCGATTTTTCTTTTATGTCAAAAATCATTAGGATATTAAGTAAAGATCATGTTCCATGAAGATATTTTGTAAATTACCTACCGTAAATATATCAAAACTTAATGTTTTATTAGAAATAGGCCTATGCATTGCTAAGAACTTCATTTCAACTTTAAAGGCGATTTTCTCAATATTTTTATTTTATTTTTTTGTATCTTCAGATTCCAGATTTTCAAATAGTTGTATCTTGGCCAAATATTGTTCTATCATAACAAACCATACATCAGTGTGGAGCTTATTTATTCAGCTTATTCAGATGATGCATACATCTCAATAAAAAATAAATACAAATAATATGACTGGTTTTGTGGTCCAGGGTCACATGTGTGTGTGTGTGTCTTGGTCCAACAAGTTTTAGTATGTTCTTTTAATACAAATTATGATGCGTTTTTCCATTTATTCTGAATTTGTTCCTCTTTGCTCCTCCAAGTCACTTTGAATAAAAGCCTGTGCTAAATGCATAAATGTTAAATATGAATGTAAGATTGCATAAACATATAAAAGCATAGGAGAACGTTATTAAAATGGAACATTAATACAAATAAATCACTAGTTATGATCTCTTGTAAATGTTGTGCTATTAATAGAATATTAATGAACTGTATTATTGTATTTTAAGTGGCATTTGGCATTGTCAATGGCAAACGTAGCCAAAGAATGTTGATTTTACTGCTGCTGATGTGCATTTTATCATAATTGTTCATCAGCATTTCCTCACACCGCACACACAAATACTTCGGAAATGTCATAATATTATTTCAAGTCCTTAATGGTGAAAGCCAAGTAGAAGAAACTTGTACTACGAGGAGTACTCTTAACTTCAGTCAGTCACATTCATTAATGTGGTTATGAAATATGTCTGGTTGATTTGGCAAGCTTCAAGTTGTGAATTTTGCTTCGCACATGGATGAATCATTAGTGATTATGTTAAAGTTCATTAATGAGCAGAAATGTGTGCCTTTGAGGTTTCAGTCCTAATGGAATATACACAAAATAGACATTCAGTTCCTTCGGGTTTCATTTAGTCTTTGAATTTGCTTAAAAAAAAGGATAGTTACCTTTTGTTTGCAATATAACTACAATATACTATGAAATATATGCTATATAGTATATGCTATGTTCTTCAGTCACATGAGAAGCCAACTGTAAAAAATGAGATATTTTATTTGTCATATATTTATGCTTGTACACCAGCAAAATAAAATGCATATCTATGATTCCATCGCAATTTCAGTGAACAAATAGACAGCATTCCTTCCCAAGATGCCACCTGCAGTGTGTGTCATGACGCAAACAGAACATAGCACATATTTGGGGAGAGTTAAACATTTGTCTTTACTGAAATACTTAGAAACATAAAAAACAGCATAGAACAAATGTATCACTTTTAAAAGAAAAAAATATATATATATACTGGGGGAAAAAATCATGTCACTCCCCTTCGGTTTCTCATCGGCAACATTCCTGGGTGCTTTCGGCGCTCTGGTTTAGTTTAGTCATGGTTTAAGGATTTTTTTTCTCTTTTTTTTAGTGGTTCATCTACAATAGTCACTTTCAGATCAACTTTTTTTTGGAGGTGATGTGGGAATAGGGAACTCTCCGCAGTGTTGCTTAAACACAGCACATTAAAAGTACATAGAACAAACATTTGGGCACCGTGTTTTATATACATTAGATCTCATGTATTCTGTAAAGGCATTCATTTCTTTTAATGCGTCTTTAGCATTACAACTTATTCTCAACCATGCGGGGCAACGTCGTAACCCCCTTTTCATCGTCTTTTGCCTGTCCACGTAGGCTACTGCAGGTATTTTGTGTCATTGTAAAGAGCAAATTGATGGACGAGAGTATGAACTAGGACAAAGCCAGAGACACCAAGAACAAGGGGAGAAAGAGAACGGCCAATACTTGAACGGTGGATGCGTGAGCCTTTAGACAATACTGGTCTGATTTGGGCTTTTTGGAGCACTTTTTTTTCTTTCTGGTTGGGGCTGTAGAAGGTTCCAGATTGTCCAGAAGATCTGGGTTGATTTTGTCCATGGTCTGGTCGAGGTTGTTGGACATGGTTCCCAAAGGACCGTCGTTGAGACTCTGCTTATTGCGAGTTTCGTTTTTCGTTCGCTCCAGCTCCCGAAACTTGGTTTTGGAGATGTTCTCCTTCTCTTTCAGGGGATTGTTGGTGATCTGCCGGCTGTTGTAGGATGAAGGATCCGGGAGGGACTTACTGGAGATAATGGAGGATTTGTCGTTATCCGAAAGACAGCACCTGGGAATGCTTTCGACGAGAGGATCGTCGAGTGAGAGGAACTTTCCAGAGCGTGCCTTGGTGTTGAAGATACTGGTTTGAACCTGCGACGGAGAGTCCACGCATCCCTCCAAATCGTCGCTTTTCAGTCGCTTAAGGTCCTTCCCGGTTAGAGAGTTCGGAAGGTGGCACTCCAACTCGGAGCTGGACCCTTTGAAGCGTTTGAACCAGTCCCACAGTGGCCTGGCTCGACAGTCGCAAATCCATTGGTTTCCATTGAGCCTCAGGTACTGGAGGGACACCAGCGGGTTCATGGCC
The DNA here is from genome assembly GCF_001515645.1 of Sinocyclocheilus grahami. NCBI lineage: Eukaryota > Metazoa > Chordata > Actinopteri > Cypriniformes > Cyprinidae > Sinocyclocheilus > Sinocyclocheilus grahami. The sequence goes on along the minus strand of NW_015505440.1, from coordinate 1,321,770 downwards.
TCTCCTGTCAGCATGGTGAGGTTGTTGAAAAAGAGAAACAAGGTGGTCAGCTTGCCCAGGTCATTGAAAGCCCGCTGTTGCACGTGTATGATGCGGTTCTGGTGCAGGAGCAAACGGTCAAGGCTGATGAGACCGCGCAGCATGTGGTCGGTCACCACCTTGATCTTGTTGTTATGTAAGAATAGGTAGGTGAGGTTGGCCAGGTCCAGGAAAGTGTCTTCGTGCAGCGCCAGAAGGTTATTATCCTGCAGGTAGAGATACTGAAGCGAGAAGAGTCCTCGGAAAACTCCCATCGGGAGCTCGGACAGCCCGCACCTGTGCAGGTGAAGGGTATGCAACTTGGTCAGACCGCGAAACGCAGTGGGACTGATGATGCGAAGGTTGCTGTTGTCGCCGATGTCTAATTCTTCCAGTCTCTCCAGCCCGTAAAAGGCCCCCGCCTCGATATGGCTGATGTTATTCGAGTACATCCACAGGACGGTGAGGTTATGCACTGAACTAAAGCTGGTCGATCGGATCACTGTCAGTTTGTTGCTCTGGAGGAATATTCGCTGGCTACGGATGGGGATCTCGGTGGGAATAGAGAACAGACCCTGCTGTTGACAGGCCACGGTTGGCCTCGGCTCGCTGTAGCACACGCACTTCGCTGGGCAGCCATTCATCACTGGCACCAGGTTAAGCCATAACACCAGGCAGAGGAGGCGACCACCTGTTGAGAAGAGACAAAAAGCCAAGGGGTCAGCTCAAGGTCAAGACAGCAGCTACTTCATTTGACAGAAAAGACATGATTTCATGTTTGCAATTTTTAAATAAGCTGGAAAATGGGAATGTGTAACTGTGATAATGTAACACTTTTTTGTTTCAATACTTTTAATCAGCAAGGATTCATTAAATTGATTAAAAGCAACAGTAATGTTACAAAATATTATATGTGACCCTTGACCACAAAACCAGTCATAAGGGTCAATTTCTTAAAATTGAGATTTATACATAATCTGAAAGCTGAATAAATAAGCTTTCCATTGATGTATGGTTTCTGGAATCTGAGGGTGCAAAAAAAAAATCAAAAAAGTTATTAGCAATGCATATTACTAATCAACAATTAAGTTTTGATACATTTACGGTAGGAAATTTACAAAATATCTTCATGGAACATGATCTTTACTTAATATCCTAATGATTTTTGCCATAAAAGAAAAATCGATAATTTTGACCCATATAATGTTTTTTTGGCTATTGCTACAAATATACCCCAGTGACTTAAGACTGATTTTGTGGTCCAGGGTCACATATTTTAAAGGAACAGTTTAACAGTCTAACTTTCTATTTATCAAAGACAAAGAATACTGCTAAAATGCATCAGTTTCCCCGCGAAACGCAGTGGGACTGATGATGCGAAGGTTGCTGTTGTCGCCGATGTCTAATTCTTCCAGTCTCTCCAGCCCGTAAAAGGCCCCCGCCTCGATATGGCTGATGTTATTCGAGTACATCCACAGGACGGTGAGGTTATGCACTGAACTAAAGCTGGTCGATCGGATCACTGTCAGTTTGTTGCTCTGGAGGAATATTCGCTGGCTACGGATGGGGATCTCGGTGGGAATAGAGAACAGACCCTGCTGTTGACAGGCCACGGTTGGCCTCGGCTCGCTGTAGCACACGCACTTCGCTGGGCAGCCATTCATCACTGGCACCAGGTTAAGCCATAACACCAGGCAGAGGAGGCGACCACCTGTTGAGAAGAGACAAAAAGCCAAGGGGTCAGCTCAAGGTCAAGACAGCAGCTACTTCATTTGACAGAAAAGACATGATTTCATGTTTGCAATTTTTAAATAAGCTGGAAAATGGGAATGTGTAACTGTGATAATGTAACACTTTTTTGTTTCAATACTTTTAATCAGCAAGGATTCATTAAATTGATTAAAAGCAACAGTAATGTTACAAAATATTATATGTGACCCTTGACCACAAAACCAGTCATAAGGGTCAATTTCTTAAAATTGAGATTTATACATAATCTGAAAGCTGAATAAATAAGCTTTCCATTGATGTATGGTTTCTGGAATCTGAGGGTGCAAAAAAAAAATCAAAAAAGTTATTAGCAATGCATATTACTAATCAACAATTAAGTTTTGATACATTTACGGTAGGAAATTTACAAAATATCTTCATGGAACATGATCTTTACTTAATATCCTAATGATTTTTGCCATAAAAGAAAAATCGATAATTTTGACCCATATAATGTTTTTTTGGCTATTGCTACAAATATACCCCAGTGACTTAAGACTGATTTTGTGGTCCAGGGTCACATATTTTAAAGGAACAGTTTAACAGTCTAACTTTCTATTTATCAAAGACAAAGAATACTGCTAAAATGCATCAGTTTCCACAAAAATATTAAGCAGCACAACTGTTTTCATCACTGATAATAAAAGATTATCAGCCTATATCTACATATATTTGATTTCTGTATTATATTTTCTTTATATGTATATACATACAAAATTCTGAACGGTCATATGATGATATGACACTGAAGACTGGAGTAATGGCTGATGAAAACTCAGCTTTGCCATCACAAGAATAAATTACAGTTGAAATTAATGAAGTTGAATATTTCACAATATTGCTGTTTTTTTAATAATAAATAAATGCAGCCTTGATAAGCACAAGAGACTTCTTTCAAAAACATTTACATTACATAATTTAAAATCATTACAGTACATTTAATATACATTTAATTTAAAATGTATATTAAAATGTATATTTACATAATTTAAAAACATCACAGTACATTTAATATACATTAAATAATCAACATGTTATCTTTATAACAATCACACTTCTATTACAATACTTTTAATATCTATCTGGGGAAAAAAGATTTGTACATTGTAAAAGAAGGAAAATGTACAGTAAATCTCTCCAGGAAATTACCTCACCTTTTAAAAAATACAAATGTAAATCCAATATAAGCCATTTCCAATGAGTTAACTAAAAACAGCATGTATTTAATTCAGACACAGCAACCAAATGTGCTCTTCTATACATTAAACAGCTCTAAAATGGCTGCCTGCCTGTGAGTGCACGACCTGTCTGTACTTGTGCCTGCATGTGTGAATGCTACCGGCAAAAATTTGTGCCACGGGATCCATTCCCATCCATCAGCCAACGCAAACGAGAAAATCCAGCCAATTGAGAGGACTGATAAATGAAACATTGGAGGGAGCCTTGAATGAAATTAGCTAGTGCTAATAGCAACGATGGAGCTAATCGCATTCCAGCATGGTGTAAGGGTTGACATTTAGTCTGTCCAGGGGAAGATAAGCATGCTGTGGGTGTTCGATGCGTGGTTGGGTGAGATGGGGCCAGGGGAAGGACTCAGAATGTTGGATCTGAGCCGCATGGGAGTGTAGCGAGCATGACCATGCTTGAAGTGGTTCTGGAGTGTCATAGATAAGATGGCCTCTTCTCATCTCTGATCTGAAGATCAGTGGTCTGTGTGTGTGGATGTGGCACAGATGTGTCTGAGGGTGGGTTTATCTGCGGGAGGTGCTCAGATAAGGAATGCTCTTTTCATTCAGTCATTCTTGATGCCAGCCATTATGTAGGAGATCAGACGATAAAACACGACCCTATATGAGATCTCTATCATACATCACAGAGAGACTGACGCAGAGACATTCATCTCTGGAAAATTTAGGCTTCACATGTCAATAATTCTCAACATCTGATACTTCTGGTCTAGAAGCAGTCTGAGAATATCAACTGCTTTTCATCTATTCATCCTTAGAAAGATCTATCTATCTATCTATCTATCTATCTATCTATCTATCTATCTATCTATCTATCTATCTATCTATCTATCTATCTATCTATCTATCTATCTATCTATCTATTCAGATGATGGACCAACTATTGAGATTAGACAGACAGACAGACAGATAGATAGATTAATAGGTTTTCAATTCAAGAACGATTTTTGCAAATTTAGAACGATTTGATTAGAGACAATTCACAATTTGATTCGATTCGATTCGATTAACAATTCGATTTATTAAACAGGGAAAATTAGCATTAGAACACAATTCCATAAAAGCGCAGATGGGAGGGGGAAATTCTGCAGGGGATTTACTGACAATGCACACATTAAAGAACACAGACGCAACCGGATCATTTCCATAATGACCAGCACAATCTACCAAGAGAAGCACAAATTACTGCCTGCTTTAAGACATGCTTTTTTTGGCCGCTAATTAATGGCACAAATACCAGTAATTTGACATGAGCGAACGTTAGTAAATCGCTTTGCGTGATTCATTTAAATACTCTCCTCCCATAAATGTTGCATCTGAAATGGAAACTCTTACAAATGCATATTCAATGCCACGGTTAGGCACAAAAATAACTGTGTCCACACCTTTTCAGTGCTAATTCTTCACTGCGCGTTTTTAGTAAATCCTGACAGTACTATTTTAACGCCAAAGGGCGGTTTGCACTAGTGCAAGCTGTTAGTAAATCTGGCCCTCAATGTGCATATATTTTAAAGCATTGAATCACTATAGAAATTGCAATTCATTCGATGCTTAGCGTTTTAAATCGATTACTGTCTGAAATCAATGATTCACGATTCAAAAATCCATGTTTCAAGATCGATGCATATGCATCGTCAGGGTTTGTAAATGATGCATCGAGAAAACGAGTGAATCGTTACAGCCCTACTATACATCTATACCACTATCCATCCATCCATCCATTCAAATGGTGGACCAACTGTAGATAGATAGGTAGATAGATAGATAGATAGATAGATAGATAGATAGATAGACTGACAGTAGCTCAATATCTTGTGACCATTCACCAACTGTTTCATCAAGTGTCACGTTTACATAATCAGACTAATGTGCGAGATTTCCACGTGCACGCACAGGAGGCAGAGGAGCCTGTGGATGCTCTTGCGCGGCTCCCTGAATTCTTCTCCGTCCCTCAATCTTGCAGCTTGTTAAATGGAGCTTGCTTGAGGCTTGACAGCATCCCCGTGTTACACTTTCCCTCAAATATCCTCCCTCTCCCTCTGCCGCTCCTGTCATCTTCCACCAGTGAGCTGTCAGCCTTCCTCTCTGTCTTTCTGCTTCACAGCGCTTCTCTTTCACCCTCTCTGCCGATAAAAATATTCCATCGCCGCGCTTTGAAACGTTAGGCTTCACGAATCTACCAGACCTCCTGTTTTATCTTCTAGTCATTAGCGGACTATCCCCACCCACACTATGCATGGCGGAGCCCCGCTTTCAAAGCTCCCTTTTTTTCATCCGTAGCCGACCGTGCTAACCTTGCGGTTCCTTGTGTCTTTCATCTGTTTAGTGCTGAGTAAAGCTACTCAAAATGTCATACGCCATCCTCCAATTATTTCGGCGCATTGTCTCGTCCCCTGGACAGTCACATAGCCGTGTCCTTTATTGCCAGGCGCCCTTCACTGTAAAGGCCATTTGGCAGACACCGACTACATACGAGCACTCAATGTTTTTCTACCTCGTCTCCATCAGTATGCCGGTCATGCCTCTCCTTTCTCTAATCCCAGTAAGGAGCCTTGCTTTGCCTTTTTATGTTTCTCTTTTTCTACTTTTCTGTCAAGGGGATGCTCGTATCCTGTCGTGCCATCGAAACAACAGCCCGTTTCATAAAAGGTTATTGCATTGCAGCCCACAATCTATACAGCGGCATTCTCAAACTGTTTACCCACCTATTAGTTTTGCATTACCTTTGGTATTTTTCTAAACTCAAGAGAATCGCTCATAATAGTGGCGGTGCTCCAGCCGACCGCTTACTCATTTTGCAGAGAAGCCAAGCTGCATTCTCAGATGACGAGCTTATTAGCAGCACACCGTTCGACGTGCTGAGGACCACCCTCTTGCAAACCTGACAAGCCGAACGGTGTTTTCAGCTTTGCATAAAATGCACTGATTGCTGCTTGTCTCTCCACTTGTATGAAAAGCTCTCATCCTGATATAAAAGACGCCAAGGGAGAGCGAATAAACCATTGATAAACAGGGAGGCGAAATCAAGGATACTTCTCTGCTGTCTAATTAAATTATTTGTATGGAAAACAAAAGGAGACAGAATACTGAACAAGGACTTGAGATAACTGTGAGCACAGAGAGAGAGAGAGACAGCGAGGACAAGTGGCAATCCCTGACTTAGCACATTTGCATATGTCTCCGGCATATGGAGAGCATGTAACGACATTTACATCATTTTTATCTCAACCGTACAAGTGGGTTTGACAAGTAATAGCAGGCACTGTCTCGAGACCAACAGGGGCATTTTGGACATGGAGTGGATGGATTTAAACAAACTCCTAACTGCAAATCGTACACTTTAACAGTATGTAGCTTGTCCTGCACAACGTTATTAGAATTAACTAAAAATAAAATAACAAAAATATTTTTAAAAAACTCAACATTTCGCACTTTTTTTTTCTAATTCAAAATATTAACAAAAACTATCAATAATACTTAAAGGGATAGTTCACCCAAAAATGAAAATTGTGTCATAATTTACTCACCCTCAAGTTAAATTTCGTTCTTCTGCTGAACACAAACGAAGATATTTTGAAGAATGCTGTTAACTAAATAGTTGATGGAAGCCATTGTCTTCCATAGTATGGGGGAAAAAATAGTATGGAAATCAGCTGTTTTGTTGAGTTCTGCTTTTGTGTTCAGCAGAAGAAAGAAACTCAACTTAAAGCTACAATGAGTAGATGATGACAGGGCTTTCATTTCTGGGTGAACTGTTCCTTTAAATAACGTTGGTCCTGTATTATTTGTACTACAGACAGGAGTGATACCTCAAATCATGCGACTTCAAAGTAGTCACACTTTTTTTAGACATTTTTTGCAATGTGGACAATGAAAATGGGTGGAAACGCTCATAGCCACATATATAGGAAACATGTGATTTGTGGGTGGGTAAGCATTCACCCAGAACACCCTAGCAACGCCATGACAACCACCCTGAACACCTTAGCAACTGCATAAAAATGCTTTGGAAACCAGCCGCCCTAGGACTGCATTGACAGGTTTTGAGGGCATTTGAGTTGCCGCCAATTCATTCCCCGTCAGCGCCATTTTCTGCATTACATGAATATACAGCATTACTCATTTCCGTATAGTTGACATCAATTAGACTCATTACCTCTGAATAAACAAATGAGCGACAGTGCCAACATCTTAATCACAGAGCTAAATATAAAAATAAATTCTGCACATTTCAAGCCTCTTCAGTACCCACTGGTTCTGCTTCATTGTGAGCTTTCTGAAGGACAATTAACCACAGAATTAAAGCACCAATTAATATCGAGTGCCAAGTTTAGATGTAAAGAGAGAGAAAAAAGTGATCAAGACTTCATCTATTTTTGTTAACTGTTGACGTACAGCGCTAGACACCACATTTAAATGAAATTACTAATTTTAGAGACGAGTGAATACCTGGATTTTGATTTTATGACTTTCACAAATGATAAAAAAGCATTACATCTTGGTGAAGTACAGTTCAAACTATGTATTTGCTAAATTGCTGCTACTTTAATTTCTAACGTTGAAAAAATAAAAAAATAAAAAATAACAAACAATCCAGGCTAGATTTGTTAGTTTTTTCCCTGATATAAAAAACATCGATACATTACATTAATGTATGTATTTAATGTATTAAAAACGATACATTAAAGTGTACGATGTTGGAGAAGATCCCATTACGTACCTGGAGCGATGTGATGAATATCTGGCTATACAGCCTTTGAATGACTCTGAAATCTTATCCATGCTTCCTTCTGTGTTAACACATACAGCTAAAGACTGGTGGGTAGCAGAAAAGAAGGTAAGAACGTGGTCACAATTTAAGTATCCTTCTCTTCAATCCTTTTTGTCTGACGATCACGAAGTTGAAGTGGAAAGAAGGATCAGAGAAAGGAAACAAAGAGTTGACGAAAGCATCAGGACGTTTACATATCAGTACCGAGCCTTATGTTTGAGGTTGAAGCCTTCCATGACGGAACGTGAGATCATCCAAGCAACGTGGTACGGGTAGGAACCCTAATAGAAAGAGATATCAGCGAAGAGAGAGCCTTCTGGAGGCAGAGGCACCAGGATCAAAACTCAAAGCCTACTGAAACTGGAAAATTCACAAAAGGACGACAGTCCAATCCACACATTGCTGTTTGTTCAGAGAACAGCGGAGAGCCCTTAACAACATTAACCTTGCCCATAACCATCAAAGGCCGTCAATATCAAGCAATCCTGGATACTGGGAGCACTTATTCATTAGTGTGGGAGTCGTGCTGGCAACAGTTGAAGTCGAATCATGAAGCTTTGCAGTCAAGCAGAGGACAGTCATTTTCCCTTGCTAACGGTTATGTACAGTCAGCCTTGGGGAAGATAGTTTGGCGGGGTACTATTCATGGCCACAACTATCCTCTAAGAGCTTATGTGATGAGATACTGCGACTTGGCCTTTTCAGTTGTATTAGGACTTGAGTTTCTGAGGACATCAGGGATCGTCGTTGATTTTAGAAATTTCACATATTCATTGCCTGAATAATGTGGTGATGTCCACTATTTCACAACTTATTCACCAACAGTCAGTTTGCACCTTGCACTACCTTTAGTGCCAACGGCTTCTATTACTCTAACCACCATAAAGGAGTTAGTGGATCAAGCTGATGCTTCTAAAGCACAGAAACGTCAGTTAGAAGGACTGATGCATGACTGGCCAACTGTATGCACTGGCACTTTGGGACAAACCAACTTGATTCACCATTGTATCAATACTATCGATGAGTTTCCTTTGCGTAGAAAAGCATATCCTGTTTCTGTCAACAGACAGAAGTTCATTGAGGAGGAGATAGCAAGCATGCTGGACAAAAACATAAGACCTTCTGTTTCCCCTTGGGCAGCACCAGTCGTTTTAGTACCCAAGAAAGATGGCAGTACCCGCTTTTGTGTTGATTATCGAGCACTGAACTCCAAGACTCCTCTGGATGGATTTCCAATGCCACAGATTCAAGATATCCTAGAGTCCTTGTATGGAGCGACCATATTCAGCACATTAGACCTTAAGTCTGGTTACTGGCAGGTAGGAATGGATGAGGGCAGTATCCAAAAGACCGCTTTTGTCACCAAAAATGCCCAGTATGAATTTGTTCGTCTTCCCTTTGGCCTCAAAAACGCTGTTGCAACCTTTCAAAGGCTTATGAACAACATTCTGAGAGCCTACGTAGGGAAGTTCTGCTTTGTATACCTTGATGACATAGTGATGTATTCTAAAATGGTCCAAGACCATTTTCAACATCTCAAGCAACTCTTTGCAAGCCTGGAAGTTTCAGGATTGACACTCAACCTCAAGAAATGTTCTATGCTGCAAAAAAAATCACATATCTAGGACATGTTGTTTCTGAAGAAGCGGTCCGTACCGAAGCTTCTAAAGTCAAGGCTGTTCAGGAGTTCCCTGTACCCAATAATCTCAAAGAGGTACAGAGGTTTTTAGGTTTTGCAAGTTGGTATCACCGTTTCATCTTCCACTTCTCCGAGCGAGCAGCCCCTTCATACGCACTAAAGGCTAAGAATGCAACTTGGAATTGGACAGTTGAATGTCAAAGTGCTTTTGATGATCTTAAGTACGCCCTACAACGAGCACCAGTTTTAATGCCTCCTGATTTCACCAAGGATTTCAGAGTACAAACAGATGCCAGCGATACAGGATTAGGAGCTGTATTGACACAGGATTTTGATGGGGCGGAACATGTCATTGCCTACGCTTCGCGACTTCTGCATGGAGCAGAGAAGTCATACTCTACCGCAGAGAAGGAATGTCTTGCAGTAGTGTGGGCCGTGGAAAAGTGGAGGCAGTACTTGGAGGGAAGGAACTTTGAAGTACTCACAGACCATTCTGCACTGACTTGGGTATTTAATCAGCCTAAACCATCCTCACGCTTGACCAGGTGGGCTTTACGACTGCAGGGTTTCAGCTTTGTGGTAAAGTACCAGAAGGGATCATGTAATGTGGTGCCCGATGCCCTATCTAGAGGAGTAACTGTGCAAGAGGTGGTAAGCCACATTGCCCTATGTCAACCTACAAAACCAGACCCTAATTTGCCTGTTAGTTGGGATGAAATTGAGAAAGCCCAAAAGCTTGATTCTTCTTTGCAGGATCTATGGGAGTTAGCTAAACAACCTACCACAGATTCTAACCGCATCGCTTACATCATACAAAATGACTACCTGTTTCGCAGTGTGCCTGACAAGCACCAAGGATACACTCATCAACTAGTCATACCTGTATCACTTAGGGAAACATTTTTGCATTTTGCTCATTCGAACCCACTGAGTGGACATTTGGGGAGAATGAAAACCTTAAGAAGACTACTTGACAATGTCTATTGGCCTGAGATTCTTAAAGACGTTTGGACGTTTGGAGTTTTTGCACCCAGTGTAAGACGTGTCAAGCCTACAAACCAAGAATCTCAAAGCTATCTGGACTGCTGCAGTCAATCCCAGTAGTGGAGCCTGGTCATATGCTTGGAGTAGACCTGATGGGTCCTTTCCCAAGAAGTTCCAGATCCAATGAATTCTTATTAGTCTTTGTGGATTATTGCAGCTGGTGCCCTGATTTGAGGAACAATTTGTTCTTGCTCTCAAATGTAAGTAAGGCGTTGTTTTGTATGTATGTAGAGTTTGTAAATATGCTTTCTGTTAGGGGTTAATACTAAACACGTGTTGATTGTATGTTTGTTTAAATGCAGAGGGTTCTTGTATGAGAGAGGAAACAGCACAGATATAAACAGGACCTAGACAAAAAGGGGCTAATTGTCTTCATCCAAACATCTACTCATCTTATTCTATGATCAACAAACGGATGAATTGTTTGCTGGTTCCGATTCTTCCTTGCTTCATTTAAGGACTGCTGGTCTCATATTTTCCACTTTAAAGACTGATTTCACTGTGACAAAGTGCTACTTATGGTCATATCTATGAGCTGGTGGACTTAATTGATGTTTCCTCAACTCTGGAAGACTCTATATGCTAATGTTTGGACTTGTTGATATGAATGTGTGTCTCACAGTATGTCTTTAATACACATGGCTCACTGAAATGAATCAGTCTCTGTGGTCCCTCAATCTTTATGTAGCATCAAAAAGTTAGGTGTTACAATGTAAAGTGAGGTTTGCATGTTAAAACATGCACAATAATGGGGTAAGAAAACATATATTATAATAATATATTATATGAATTATATTATTAAATAAAGACTAAAAAAGTTGTCGGAAACTTAGTCATTTTGACATTGAAGTCATACGACTATGGTGTACTTTGTTTATAGCATTGGCTTTTTACTTATGCCAACTGCATTTAGGCTTCAAAATTCATAAACAGTTTTTTGTATTATAATAATAATAATTAATAAATAAACAGACACACACGCACACACACATATATGTAAGTACTATGTAGGTATCCAACTTTTGTTGGTCACAGAGCTTTTTTTCTACAATAATCCAAAAGCCAATGGGTGATGCTAACTTCATGGTTGGCCTAAAAAATACATCACTGCAGCGCTCTATTACATGCGACACGATGACAAAACAAACTGTTCAGATAAGATACAGAGCTTTAAGCAACACACACAGCCAGAAACAGCATTGGTCTGATGAAGTGTTCAGGAATAAAAGCACCTGTCCAGCTTTCTCCTCACTGTGACTGGATGGAGTGGTTTCTGAACACCCGGTAGGCATTATTGACCTGTAAACACGGACAGCCATGAGTTTAAACAGATCCTCTACATCTGATGGAGAGCAGCAGTGTTGGTGTGGAAGTAGGTGTTGTAGCTGATGGCAGGCTCGTCTCTCTCAGCTCCTCTCAATGTCTTTGCTAACTGCTTCTGTCTTTTTTCTCCCTGTGGCAAAATCCATAATATAATTTCACTTCTTTTGTCTGCTTTCCCCTTTTCTTATTTGACTTTGTTTTGAATCCATTTGCTCTTTCCTGGTCCTGTTGTGATCTCTCTGAGTGACTATTGCGTGGGTCATAGCACTCATAAGTCACAGAGGTTAAGAATGAGAATTTTTGCAGCCAGTTTTATGGCTTTTTGTTGTTGTTGAGTAATATAAAGAAAAGCCTAAAAAGCTGACGCTCCAACCTCATATGACTGCTTTTCCCATGAAAAAAAGATGTAAAATGCATGCTCACTGGTTCTCAAGTGAAATTTTACTTAATTAAAAACAAAAACTACACATTAGGTTGGGATTTGAGCACAGATCCCTTTTCACACGAAAAAAAGTGCATTCAAGAGTTTGAGGTCAGTAAGATTTTTGAAATATTTTTTAGGGATGCACGATATCGGTATACCAATATCGGTATCGGGCCCAATACTGATCTCCTGTACTCGTACTCGTACTAGTTAAAATGGCCCGATACCACACAACATGTGATAAGTGCCATATTCAGACAATGAAACACCGACATCAGAACAACAGACAGCAGAATGGAGATATTAGAGATTAAGGATGTCTACCAAGTATATGTATGCAATGAATATAATGTTAAACATTCAGTGTTGACTGTATAGCTGATGTGCGCCAGCTGATGAGCAAAGCACGCTGAGTGGATTGAGTGCGCGGCGGCGCAGATGTGCGAGCTTGTCAAGTGAATATACCTTTCTCACAGACATCATTGGAAAGTTTGTAGTTCGGTCGGATACGTCAAAAACAAGTAAGTAAAACAATGCACAAGTTACTGAGAGAGAGAGAGAGAGAAATTCTGTTGTGTGATCTTTGATGTTCACTCAGCACACGCATCATTTGGATTAAAACTAAATCGTCAAAGAAAGACCATTTATAGGGGCATTCACTATAAACTATTTATTTTTAACTTTAGGCATACACGACTTTCTGGCGAAAGTGAATCTAGCAGCCTGTGTAAAATGTGCTAGGCTGTACTGTAACTTGTCCCTCTCATTCTGCACCAGTACAAATACGTGCACGTGTTGCGCATGTTTTGCTTGCTTGAGTGTTTCTGCATTATATGAGTGGCTTTGGAATATAAATCACATCACGTTTCAGACTATTTCTGAAAATATCACAGTTAGGAGATTTATAAGGAGTGGTTCCCTGCATTATTACAGCAAAGCGCGTGATTACAGTACTAAGCCGCTGCAATGGAGCAGCTCTAATGCTATTAAATTAAAGATGATGTACATAGAGCAAAAAATGAACAGTGAAAGTAACAAAAACTTGTAAAATACATTTTAATGGGCATAATTAAGTGTGAAAATAACCAAAGGATATACAGTCAAACCAAAAATTATTCAGAGACTAGATATCATTTCTGATATTTTTTTACTAGTGGGTGCAGGACACTATAGTTCATTTATGTAAGTGAGGATAGCAAAATAAAGTAAACTGTGACAAATTATACCCAAAAAAGTCTTCTAAAACTGTAACAGTAAAACTGATACAAATTTGGGACCAAAAATTATTCAGACCGAGTCTGGGGGGGAAAAAAAATAAGTTCAGGTTTGCAAGAACCTGGATGACTGCATGCCCAGGAGACTGCAGGCTGTCATTAAGGCTAAGGGTTGCCCAACTAAGTATTGATAGTTGTGTAAATACTGTCATACTAACAGCTGTCTAATTTTTTGGTTGATTGTAATCCATTAGGCTACATACCTTTCTATCAAAGTTATCTAACATTATCAAGCTGAATTTGTTCTGACTCAGTTTAACTCTGAGTTCTTGTTATATTTTATTACCATTTTCTAAACTATAGCAAATAAACTGTGATAATGGGAGAAATGTTGAAGGTGTCTGAATAAATTTTGGTTTGGCTGTATCTATTTGATAAATGAAGTCAACCAACTAACATTATACATACTCTTTTGGTTTCTGTACCCAATATTTAAAAAAAATTACAAATGCAATAAAATATTGATATTGGTACTCGGTATCGGCAAGTACCAAAAATAAAAGTATCGGTATCGGGCGAGTACTGGAAAAAGTAGAATCGGTATACAGTAAAAAAATACAGTAAAAAAACAGTAATATTGTGAAATATTATTTCAATTTAATATAACTGCTTTCTATTGTCAAGTCACCTTTATTTATATAGTGCTTTTAACTATACAGATTGTGTCAAAGCAACTGAACAGCATTATTTAGGAAAATAGTGTGTCAATAATGCAAAATGACAATAGTAAACACTCATTTTTCAGTTAAAAATATATATATTTACAAATATATAATGTCCCTAAACATCTAGACATACTGTCTAAACATGAAGACATACATTATTTACCACACATCTTCTGGACATAAAAGATTAGGACACAAAGGGCAGAGCAGCGGAACATTTGGAAGAGATATTGGGTGAGAGTAAAGAGGCAACAGGAAAGGTGACAGAGATGAAAGGTGTTTCTGCAGTAACACTGAGCATGAGCTGTGGAATGCAGATGATTTTATTGACGCTGGAGCAAAGCGAAGCAGATCAGGACTTATTTGTGTCTGCCGTCTGTACCACATGCTCTAAGTTTGCCAGATGGTTCATGAATAACAGAGAATCGAGCAGGTTGCGGAAAAAAGAAAGAAAGAAATGCACACAGACACTTTGGTTTACTATTGAAGCCAGAAACATACTTTATGCAAGTTCACAAATGCAAACATAAATGCTTGGCCAACACATTCCCATTATACAAAAATAAAAATACTTTTTCTAAAAGCAGCTTAGACAACTATAAGTAAGCCATTTTAGGTTGATTTCCTGATTGAATATACAAATATTTCTGACCAATGGAAGACCATAATTATTTCTGCTATCGAATTTCATGTTTTTGAAATAAATCTCTTATATTCACCAAAGCTACAGTAAAACAATATTATGAAATACCAAAAAATAACCATTTTTTATTTGAATATATTTTAAAATGCAATTCATTCCTGAATTTTCAGCATCATTACTCCAGTCTTCAGTGTCACATGATCCTTCAGAAATCATTCTAATAGGCTCAACAAACATGCATTATTACTATCGATGTTAAAAACAGCTTATATTGTGTGGAACCTTGGTTTTTCTATAATTCTTTGATGCAAAGAAAGTTCAAAAGAACAGCATTTATTTGAAATACAAATCTTTTGAAGCATTATAAATCTCCAACCGTCACTTTGGATCAGTTGAATGCGTCCTTGCTGAATAAAAGTATTAATTTCTATAGAATTCTGACACGTTTAAAAACCAGCAGTCATGGAATTGAGCTTAGTAGCTAGAAGCATCTGCTCTCGTACCATTGTAAGACTCTACATTGTGTTTTAGAGCTGAGACTGCTGTATTTAAACGATGGATTTTCAATGAAGGCACTGTAAACACTGCTCAAAGTGAGTGAGTGTGGTTTCAGGTCCAAAAACACTTGACCCAATCTGATTACTATATCAATCATATTAATAGTCTGAATATATACAGTATGATAACACTTTCCAACGCTCTCTCTCTCCCTGCGATGCACTTCTCTTGCAAGCTATTATGATTTCCCAGCCCATTTCTCACAAGCCCACATGCTCCACCTGGATTATGAGCCAAAATAAACACAAAAACAACACAAGTATAATCATGTTATATTCATAACTGTTCCCAAAGCTTCATCTACAGTCAGCATAGTCATAACTAATAGTTTTAGTACTTTAGTAGAGTCTAGAATTGTACCTAAAAGAGTCTATATTATATGCAATCTGCATCTCTGCAGAATCAGAGCCATAAACCATTAATAGCTTCTTGCTACTGCTAGCAGTGCTATTATAGTATTAGTTATGCATGATTATAGTTTTTAGTAATATTTTGAATGAGCTTTTGTTTATACTTTTAGGTTTCATTTTAATTTTAGTTAAGTTTTAGTACTTGTGTTATGTGGTTTTGTCATTTTTATTCATTTTTTTTTAAACGTATCATTACTTTATTTTTTCAGTTTTAGTTTTAGTGTTTATTTACTATTATAGTATTAGTTATGCATGATTATAGTTTTTAGTAATATTTTGAATGAGCTTTTGTTTATACTTTTAGGTTTCATTTTAATTTTAGTTAAGTTTTAGTACTTGTGTTATGTGGTTTTGTCATTTTTATTCATTTTTTTTAAACGTATCATTACTTTATTTTTTCAGTTTTAGTTTTAGTGTTTATTTATTCTATTTCCAGTTAATAATTGTAGTGCTTCCACTTAAACTAAAAATACATTTGAAATGTTGCTTTGGCAACTAACAGAAACAAGTTTTTAATCTCATATTTATACTTTGTTTTATTTCAGCTTTATTACAATTAACAAAAACGTTTTAATTGTTTTAGGTTTAGTTAACAATAATAACCTTGACTGATAGTCAGACGGTAGTTTGTAATAATTCTAAACATCACTTTATTGGCTTCTATACAAGCTATCAATATTTTTGGTCACTTTTCCTTTAAGAAAAGGCTATACATTTTTTAATGTTTTGTTACCTTTTATATAACACTAGCACAGTGTTATTTTAGTATTATTTCTATACTATTATACTATTTATTAATATTTTGAATTCACTTTTTTCAGTTTTCATATTCATTTTAGTTTACATAATATATTGTAATTTTTTTAAGTTTTTGTGAGTTCTATTTATTTATTTATTGTTTGTTTGATTTAGTAATTTATTACTTCAACTTATTTAACTTCAGTTAGTTGCAACATGGAGGTAACATTTACAATTATATTTTTTCTGCTTTCATTTATTTGATTTATTTAATTTGTTTACCTAATATTTATATTGTTTCATATATGTAATATTAATTTATATTAATGTTTGTATTTTATTTATATTAATATTTGATAACTTTCATATAACACTAGCACAGTATTATTTTAGTATTATTTCTACACTATTGCAGTAATTATTAATATTTTGAATTCACTTTTTTGTTATGTGCTTTGTATTGTTTTTTTGTCTTTTACTATTTATTTATTTATTGTTTTAATAAATGTATTACTTCAACTTATTTTACAACATTTACATTTTTCTGCTTTCATTTAAGTTTAATATTTATTTATTTAAAATAAATTCACCTGATATTTACATTTTATTAATATATAATTTTAGCCTTATTCCAAATAATGGAAACAATTTGGAATATTCTTGTCTTGTTTTAGTTAACAATAAACAACACGGCACTAGCATATCAAAGCTAACATACAGTATATGGATTTTACACAGGTTTTTTTTTAAATTAACATTAATACATTTGTCTATGCTTTCAGATATCAGTAATCTAGCACTCTTAACTCTTTTTAAACTCATTTTTATCATGTCTAAATACATTATGCAGAACATATTTCTACTCAAATCAGTAGCAGATTCTGTCTGGACCCGAACAAGTGTTCATGCTAAAGCAAAAAGTTGGGTGTGAGGCATATGAGGAATTTTGATTTTAGGATTCAAATCAAATTTATTCATTTCTAACGTCACGCTAGTACATAAACCACAGCAGGGTGGTGAGCCATACCTTTCAGATACCTCGTATACAGCATATTCACTCCACTACAAAGACACATTTAGTTTCAGATAGCTAACCCTGTGGACAGATGTCAAAATAAAAACGCTCCTACGCCTGCGTTCCCATGAAAAATACATTCAGCTTTCATCACAATGTAAACAATTTCTTTTCTGTGAATCAAGACGTGCGCTGGAAATCCCCCAACTTCAGCGAGACTGACAGTGGCATCTTTTAGGTGCCTAACTTAATGAGATCCTGGACTGGCGGATAAACATGCTAATTCAGTTTGGGGTGGCAAAGTGATTCGAAATGCAGTCTAGAGTAAAAACATCTGCAAGTTTAAATAGTTGCACGTTAGAAGCAAATTGAAAACTGGCTCGGCCCACAAAGCGCTGCCATTCGATTTTATATGAAGAGTTCATTTGCAAAAACCGATAACCGATTTTTTTTTTTTTCTTTTTCAGAAATCACGTTTTTTTGGCAAAAGCAGATAACTCCAACAGTCGTTTTTTGGCAAAAGCAGATAACTCCACATTTCATGTCTTAGAGTTTTAAAAAACACTTGTTTAATCTTTGTAATCTCCTCAGATGGCAATGTAGATGCCTGACAAACATTGTTGTTGTTGTTGTTGTGATCATAAACTTTATGGATGTGATTACACGCAATACACGGAGCTTTTCCCTCACCACTGTAACACGTTGCTTTTGCAAGGTTCCTTGAAAACGTTTCAGCTTTTATTTTCCTTTTTCGCCCTGAAGAAGATATCACAGGTTCATCAAGTTTGTCGAAACTATCCATCCTCGATCACTTTTAGTCAGCTTTGACGAAACTCCTCTCAGCTAGCACGACTTTTTCAAAGTGAAAGCAGCCTTGTCACCTGACCTGAATACAGCGCGCCGATTCGCTAAAATGGACTTATCGGCTTCTGTTCAAAAACAACAAGGGCACTTGTCGGCTTCTGCAGTAAAACGTGAACTCGCGATGCCTTGAAAGTGGACAAATCCGGCTTTTTTGACAAAACGTGTTTAGGGTTCAGATCGCGCTATATTTTTAAGTGGTGTTTATTGGTTTTTGCAAATGAACTCTTCATATATATATACAGTATATATGTAATTGCAAGTTTATATCTCACAATTTAGAGTTTGTTTCTGCTAATTGTGAGTTTATATTTAGCAATTGTAAGTTATTCAGAATTTTTCTCAGAATTTTGAGATTACATCTTGCAAATCACTTTTTTTTCTCATACTTCTGCATGTGCATGATCAGGTCAGGTGATTAAAAATTCAGGAGAAGACGAGATGTAAACTTAAAATTCTGAGGAAAAAGTCAGAATTGCAAGATATGAACTCAGAATTCTGAGGAAAAAAGTCAGAATTGGGAGATATAAATGGAATTCTGAGGGGAAAAAAGTCAGAAATGCAAGACATAAACTCAGAATTATGAGATAAAAGTTTGAATTGCAAGATATCAACTCGCAATTATGAAAAAAATCTGAAATATGAGATAAACTCACATGAGATATAAACTTTTTTTGTGAGATAAAAATATTGCAAGATATAAAAAGTAGGAATTGTGAAGAATAAACTTGCATTTCACTTGTAAGTATGTCACATTGTGCATATAAAATGGTACAAACATTTAATTTAATGTGATATCAATATCATGACTACTTCTGAACTATTGCTCCATTTACAACTTTTAGAGGAGATTTTCAATTACAATGATTATGTTTACACAATACATCAAACTCTATTTTAAAAGCGCTAATCCTGTTTCCATTATACATCCCCATTAAAACTTTCCAAGCCATTACATACTCTTTCACTGGATGCAGCAAACGAACGGTGCTTGGTCACACATAGACTATATAAAACATATTTCACATCATTAGCTTTTTAACCTTTTCATGATGTACTAGACCGTTAATGACCACAATGATAAGATTTCACCCGCTGTATCCACCTGTAGCAGTCAGACCAACACAAGACTCAATGACCTCTCAAATTTCGATGAACTCTGGATAAAATTAGCTGAATGGCCCCGTGGAGCTGTCAACTGTCAATATTGAGCTCCTGTGATTAAGTGTTTGAATGGGAGCGTCTCGCTGTCTCGCTCTGTGGTCAGCTGTAGGTCAGACGATACGGCTCAGATTCTTCACAGACACAACACCGCATAGATGTGCAATACAAGCTTGCTTTTCTACAGTTTAGTGAAAAGCATCAGTTCTGGAGATACAAGGGTCTCTTCAGAAAGCACTACTGAAATATTGTTCTTTTGTGTCTGGTTGCGATGCTTTAAAATTTTTGTCTGTAACCCCTCTCCCCCGGGTCCTCAGTCGCTAGTGTGTCTCTTGAGATCAGGGGAATGAGGTTTACCTGCACAGCATCTACCCGCTGGCCTCCGTTACACTCACCCCCCTAAGCCTCACTCCCATCCGGGTCACGGCACCAATGTAACCCCTCTCCCCCGGGTCCTTACCGCCACACCTCGTTCTCGTTCCGAGTGGGTCTCGAACCCGGGTCTCCGGCATGGGAGACGGTTGCACTAACAAGGAGGCTAAAGACTGCAGCCTCTAGCGTCAGTCGCTAGTGCATCTCTTGAGGCCTCCGTTACATGTCCTTGGGATAAAACAATGGATTTGTCCCTTGTTCTACATTCTCAAAATCAACCACGGCGTGTAAACGTGTGACCGAAGCAGTTCTACATTTATCCGGCATTTTAAAAATAGCTTGCATCACAGTCCACTAAAATACACAAACAACAAAGGCTTTTCTTAAAGGCATGCTGGCATTTTATCATTCTGTCAGTTTTTAACATGGTGCATATATTATGTAACTCATGCGACTGGATAATCTATATTCTGCCAGCGGAGACCCAGTTTCTCTGCTCTCTGCAGGAGGAGGTGGGGTGCATGACTTTTGCATGACTTTGCTCAGAATGACACATCTTGCCGGCATATGTCAAGTGTCACAGCTCAGCCTGTATTTCACAAGAGCAGCTAGAAATAAAAGATAAACACTGGGAATCCAGAATGACACCTACTAGCTGATAGAGGGAGAAAACATGATCTCAAATGAAGTGGTTTGCATTGTCATCCTTTCGGAAACCATTTATACGGTATATGTGCAAATGTATTCAATGATCATAACAGCTTTTATTGTGTTTACTGAAGCAATCCACCTTTAACTACTCAACAGGCATTAGCTACTGACATGAAATATCCAGAGAAGTCAGAAGAGTGTACAGTAAGTAGAGAACATTCATCACATATCCAGCGGAATTAAGAATTAAGCGTTTATAAAAGCACATTCATTGCGTATGCTCATCATTATTAAACAGCAGAAGAGTGTGTTCATCGTGTGTCTCTCAAAATGAGAGTTCGGATGGCTTAAGACCTGCGGTTGCACACAACTACTAAATATTTCATAGTCAGACATTGACTTGTCAGGAACTGTCTCATCAGTTTAACATTTTGCTCCCTTGTGTTGACACGCTCTGAGGATTTGTAGCTGCCTTGAACTCCATATTTGCCAGCATTAAGAGTTTTTCATTCAAGATTAAAAGTACTTTGTTAATTAAAATTCTTTGTTTGGACGGCTGCAAATGTAATGACGAATTTGCATTGTTTTCACGCTCTATTTATAGCCTACAATTTTTTACTTGTTCTGCAGCGTATTGCACATATATACTGTGCCCAGTATGCATGCACTGCCCACATGACCTACGTTTGCTGAAGTGTGCAGTATACAACACAGCATACTCTATCCCACAATGCAATGCACACAACCTGACCTTCAGTGTAACAAATGATCTGGAAGTAATACCATCTATTATTTTCAACTGCAATATTAGCTTTGCAATCAAGCCTTGCTAGCGTCAACAATGCGTCCCTGCTGGTAGATACTGTAACTACAACATTACATGGGCTAAAAATCATGTGATGATATATAGTACACAACTGTTTAAAACATGTCACTGCATAATGCATTTAGCTTTACATACAATTTAGAAAACAAAAACAGTAGGCAGTATAGTATTGCTGCACATTAAGTAAACAGTAACTGGTTTTGTATTCTGAAAACTCTTCTTTAGTCACAGGAAATATATTTTTTTATATTTTTATTCAGAAAATATGCATTTGATTTATCAAAAGTGTCAGTAAAGATATTTATAATTTTAGAGAAGATTTGTACTTTAAGTAAATGCTGTTATTTTGAACTTCCTATTCATCAAAGAATCCTGAGATTTAAAAAAAATAAAAAAATAAAAGTATTGCTGTTTCTATATTGAGCTGCACAACTGTTTTCAACATTGATAAGAAATGCATACTGAGCAGCAAATTAGAATATTTGAATAATTTATGAAGGATCACGTGACACTTGTGACTGGAGTAATGATGCTGAAAATTCAGCTTTGTATAACAGGAATAAATTGCATTTTAAAATATATTCAAATAGAAAAAAATATATATTTTAAATTGTAATAATATTTCACAATATTACTGTTTCTATTGCTTTTTTAATTAAATAAATGCAGCATTGGTGAGCTTAAGAGACTTCTTTCAAAAACATAAAAAAATCGTTGTGAATAATGCCTCTTCGCACAGTGCTTAGAATAAACAAAGCTGCACACAATTATGCAAATATGTAAAGAATGGATATATAGTATTAAATATTTAACAGATCCAGGGTGCATAAAAGCAACAGATTTTTTAAATAAAAAAGTCACCTCAGGGTTATATCGTAAACTGCCAAATTAGATCCTGGAAGTGCCCGCTCTATGTCTGGAACCAGCCTACAATTAGCGTCCCCTTTCCGCAGTGCCCTCACAAAAATGCCACCTGGCTTCGCCCAAAGCCCTTTCTTTGTGTATTCAATCTGATGGAAGGCTCTCTGAGAGATCCTCCCTTAATTATATGGCAAATGAGCCATCACAATGCCATTAAAATGATGTTATTTTTTCTCTCGCATTGACTAACTGTCTTCCCCCTTTTTCCCTGAGCTTTTGTAAGCAATAAAATTCAATTTTGCGTTTCCAGGTTGCCAGCCTAAGGGGGTAAAAAAGCATTACCCCAGACTGAGGGAAAGTGGGAGCTAATGATTCAGCTCCATACAATCCAAGAGGCTTTCCATCATCGCTGCTGAGTTATTGGCCTGGATGCTACAGTATCGTCCTGTCTGTGGAAGTGCGTGAATGCACGGATATCTGTGAAATGAGAGCACAGATGACTGAGCGGAACAAGTTCGAGTATGTGTGTCTGTGCTGTTTTCAGTAAGATTAATTGGTTACCAACCAAAGTAGATACAGCAGAAGAGACCGACTCCAAATCGTGTTTTGTTCTTTCTCTTGGAACATTTATTATGAATAGCAAGTTTAAGATAGATCTCCCAATCTGACCAGCTGAAACATTGCCAAAACATCTCTAAAACAAGCTAAACCAGCTTGGTCAGGCTGAGAGAACTTAACTAGCTTAATCAGATGGCTTAACATTAGGCTGCTTTAAGTCACTCTAATGTGCATTTGGGATCACGATGTGTGCAAACCATCTTCCCATGCATGCATGTAATGAGAAGCACTTTGCAACAAAAGAGAATCTGTAAGGGCTTCCTGAGCTTTTGTTGTTGTTTTTTTTTTCTGTCAAAATAAAAGTTAGATGGTTTAAGATTTGAAAATGAAGCAGTTAAGACAGCCATACAGATTAGTGCTGTAATTTAAACATTTTAATGTAAAATAACATTTATTATTACTATTATTATTATTATTATTATTATTTTTCTTAGAAACCTGATTTT
>NW_015505440.1:1297540-1298425 GCF_001515645.1 Sinocyclocheilus grahami | reverse complement strand
TTATGTTTTATTTTTATTATTTTATTTTATTTTATTTTAATTATTATTATTATTATTATTGCAATATTAAGAACTCAGTCCTAAAAAAAAATCAAAATCATCAATTAAAAAAAGGCAAACATGGACCATTTTAACAGCATTTTGAATTGCAATTTTTATCAGAAAATCTGCAATTAAATGGTTTTCTCAAATCGCCCTACATCATGGATTCAGGAGTTAAGTATTGCATGTTTCTCTTTCATATGCCAGTTTATTATAGCCAGCATTACAGTCATTTTATTATAGCCAGGTTTTAACACTTCTGGCAATGCACCGTATTGATGCCGCGAGCAGATGCAGCCGTAATGTAAATAGTTTGAGCATGTATAAAGTTAGGACACAAAGTTGTAAAGGAGCTGACACAATTACTCCAAACGCTTACTTGAAGGCCTATGCGACACGGGTATCGACAATCTATTGTCTTGACTGAGTTAGCAAACATAAACCACATTACAGACATTGTGGATTCAGCACAAACGTGTCCCCACATTTATGAGCTGTTAGTACAGGCCTCCCACACCTAACCAGTGATTTCCATGATTTCTCCATGATCTTTCCAGACAAAGGCTTTGTATAAATCGTGTTAGAGACACTGCTGGCCAGATTTCCATTAGTAACAGTCGTTTGAGTAGATTTAGACGACTACACTGATACAACTTGTTAGTATACAAACGTCTCCCTCAATAGCTCCTTAATGGACGGACCGCTATTATTACATTCCATGCACTCACACAGACCAATATTTAGCCAATATGTAAAAGTTTTAAAGCTGAAAAGATGGGGAAAAAATGCACTACTATTCAAAAGTTTGGGGTTGGTAAGATTAATAAAAAAAATTTTTTTGAA
>NW_015505440.1:1292376-1294623 GCF_001515645.1 Sinocyclocheilus grahami | reverse complement strand
TTCTGCAGCGTATTGCACATATATACTGTGCCCAGTATGCATGCATTGCCCACATGACCTACGTTTGCTGAAGTGTGCAGTATACAACACAGCATACTCTATCCCACAATGCAATGCACACAACCTGACCTTCAGTGTAACAAATGATCTGGAAGTAATACCATCTATTATTTTCAACTGAAATATTAGCTTTGCAATCAAGCCTTTTTAGCGTCAACAATGCGTCCCTGCTGGTAGATACTGTAACTACAACATTACATGGGCTAAAAATCATGTGATGATATATAGTACACAACTGTTTAAAACATGTCACTGCATAATGCATTTAGCTTTACATACAATTTAGAAAACAAAAACAGTAGGCAGTATAGTATTGCTGCACATTAAGTAAACAGTAACTGGTTTTGTATTCTGAAAACAGTATCTTCTTTAGTCACAGGAAATATATTTTTTAATATTTTTATTCAGAAAATATGCATTTGATTTATCAAAAGTGTCAGTAAAGATATTTATAATTTTAGAGAAGATTTGTACTTTAAGTAAATGCTGTTATTTTGAACTTCCTATTCATCAAAGAATCCTGAGATTTAAAAAAAATAAAAAAAATAAAAGTATTGCTGTTTCTATATTGAGCTGCACAACTGTTTTCAACATTGATAAGAAATGCATACTGAGCAGCAAATTAGAATATTTGAATAATTTATGAAGGATCACGTGACACTTGTGACTGGAGTAATGATGCTGAAAATTCAGCTTTGTATAACAGGAATAAATTGCATTTTAAAATATATTCAAATAGAAAAAAAAATATATTTTAAATTGTAATAATATTTCACAATATTACTGTTTCTATTGCTTTTTTAATTAAATAAATGCAGCATTGGTGAGCTTAAGAGACTTCTTTCAAAAACATAAAAAAATCGTTGTGACCCCAAACATTTGAATAATGCCTCTTCGCACAGTGCTTAGAATAAACAAAGCTGCACACAATTATGCAAATATGTAAAGAATGGATATATAGTATTAAATATTCAACAGATCCAGGGTGCATAAAAGCAACAGATTTTTTAAATAAAAAAGTCACCTCAGGGTTATATCGTAAACTGCCAAATTAGATCCTGGAAGTGCCCGCTCTATGTCTGGAACCAGCCTACAATTAGCGTCCCCTTTCCGCAGTGCCCTCACAAAAATGCCACCTGGCTTCGCCCAAAGCCCTTTCTTTGTGTATTCAATCTGATGGAAGGCTCTCTGAGAGATCCTCCCTTAATTATATGGCAAATGAGCCATCACAATGCCATTAAAATGATGTTATTTTTTCTCTCGCATTGACTAACTGTCTTCCCCCTTTTTCCCTGAGCTTTTGTAAGCAATAAAATTCAATTTTGCGTTTCCAGGTTGCCAGCCTAAGGGGGTAAAAAAGCATTACCCCAGACTGAGGGAAAGTGGGAGCTAATGATTCAGCTCCATACAATCCAAGAGGCTTTCCATCATCGCTGCTGAGTTATTGGCCTGGATGCTACAGTATCGTCCTGTCTGTGGAAGTGCGTGAATGCACGAATATCTGTGAAATGAGAGCACAGATGACTGAGCGGAACAAGTTCGAGTATGTGTGTCTGTGCTGTTTTCAGTAAGATTAATTGGTTACCAACCAAAGTAGATACAGCAGAAGAGACCGACTCCAAAGCATGTTTTGTTCTTTCTCTTGGAACATTTATTATGAATAGCAAGTTTAAGATAGATCTCCCAATCTGACCAGCTGAAACATTGCCAAAACATCTCTAAAACAAGCTAAACCAGCTTGGTCAGGCTAAGAGAACTTAACTAGCTTAATCAGATGGCTAATTAACATTAGGCTGCTTTAAGTCACTCTAATGTGCATTTGGGATCACAATGTGTGCAAACCATCTTCCCATGCATGCATGTAATGAGAAGCACTTTGCAACAAAAGAGAATCTGTAAGGGCTTCCTGAGCTTTTTTTGTTGTTTTTTTTTCTGTCAAAATAAAAGTTAGATGGTTTAAGATTTGAAAATGAAGCAGTTAAGACAGCCATACAGATTAGTGCTGTAATTTAAACATTTTAATGTAAAATAACATTTATTATTACTATTATTATTATTATTATTATTATTATTATTATTTTTCTTAGAAACCTGATTTTTTTTACAGTGAAATATTACAAAAGTAATGGTTCATATAATTAATTTTGCCATTTTTAATAATAATAATAATAATTATTATTATTATTA
>NW_015505440.1:1284542-1289071 GCF_001515645.1 Sinocyclocheilus grahami | reverse complement strand
GTGTTAGAACGAGCCGTTTTAGGTAGGTGTGGCTGACTCTTAACTATTATAAAGAATATCTCTTTGGATTTGAGACTTTAGTCTTTGCAACTTTACAGATCTTCTTTATGCACCAAGAGCTTGTAACACTCCAAAGAGAAAGGAAAAAATGAAATCGCATCATATGACCCCTTTAAACCAGCTTAAAAAAAAGCTGGTCAGACCAGGCTGCTGGGTGGTTTCTTGAGTTTTTGACACCTTTGGCATCCATTTCCACTTGAAAAAACCTAAAACACAATTTGTATTTAATTCAGAGACATTGTACTACATTGTAAGGCTACATGTCATGGTTTTATTTAGTTGAATAATATTTGTATTATTTTTAATTGGTTTTGAGAGTAGCAAAACCTAACATATAAATATTAACATATCCTTACATAATTTCATGCAGATTATTAAAAATAATGCACATTACAATGGTTAAATGTGTTAATGGTGCCACAAACCTTTCTAAAACCAGCTAATGGCCTGGTCTAACCAGCGTAAACCAGCTAGGCTTGGTTATCTCTGTTACTACTGCTGTCTCCTATTGCCTTTTAAATGTCCTCCACATGAGAATCCAAACTGTAGGTGGTTGACCGCACAAAAAAATGTGCCAAAACCCTTCTAAAACCAGCCAAAAGCCTGGTCTGAACATTTAAAACTAGCTCAGGCTGGTTAACTGTGTAACCAATGCTGTATTCTGTTGTCTTTTAAATGTCCTCTACATGAGAATCCAAATTGTAGGTGGTTGATTCATCCTCACAAGCATCCATTAATAACTCTGGTCCAGAAGTAAACAAGCCCACACTCAAAAACAACCTTCAGTCCATATGCTTCCCTTGCAATCATTTCTCCAGAAATGGCTCTGTTCGCTTTAATTTTTTTAACCAATCTTCCTTTGAGGTTTTACACATCAATATGTTTGCTTGGACTACAGAGTAGAGGTCCAGAAGAAAAGGTCTCAAATCTCAGTTATATTAGAAAGAAACACCATGACATTTACCTACATTGATAAGTCAGGTGGAAAAAGTTCAATCCTTGGACTTTCTGACGGTTGACTTTGTACATATTAGAAAATCTGTTTCGAAAAGGGGTTTAAAATGTTGGATCACCCAAACAAACAGCTCTGTTCTTGTCTTTAGGTACGAACTAATTCAAATGAAAAACATGAAATGGCATTGCTCATACTGAAATATGATACAGCACACACGGCAAATGGCTGACTCAGATGCCCTTGAGCGGAGCATGTGTTAAAAAGCCGTGTTCTCCATCAACACATCTGGTATGAAATACTAATTTTTGCCTAAAATCTAGATTAAGCTTCCTCCTTCCAATTTGTACACATAATTATGATGAGAGGAAATATGAGCAACACCAGAGCAGCGTGACACACGGCCTCGAGCAACACCTAGACATGGTGTCAGCTTTCATATAAATCAAGCCGGAGACTCCTAATTATCATACAGAGAATTACTGTAGATTCTGGTTAGGGTTTCATTTCACAGTTATGTTTTAAGTTTCAACATCATCTCAGATGTTTCTCCCAAAAGGCCTTTGGAGGAATAAAAATAGACACAAATCAGTCAGTTGTTGACATACGCGGTAAGTGCTAAGAAATGTATGTCTATATGGCCAAGATTCATTGATTTTGGAAGAAACTGGCGAGAAATGCTTGATTTCATATTAAAACATCTTGGAATTTGTCATGTGTGAGACATTCTGAGATCTTCTCTAAAAGGAGACACATTAGACTTCTTCAGAGGGGAAAAATCTAAAAATATTTAAGCAAACGTCTCCACTTGTTCTCCATTTAAGCTGACTGCCATGGGAGATAAACAACTACTGTAAAAGAGAACTCATTTGAGATTTTTCAAACCCGAAGGCCCTTCAAATGTATCAGAAACCAAAATGTTCCTGTTCTTCTGTTCTTTACCCAGTGGTTTTAAAAGATCAACATCTCCAACTTGTTAAAAATGTTCAGTGGCAGGCTAACTATTATCTCAAATTTCTTAATAATAAAGATTTTTGATTGGCATCTGTGGTTCCATGAAGAACCTTTAACATAAAAGGTTCTTTATAGAGTTAAAATGTTCTTTAGATTATTATAATGTTCTTCAAACTAAGAAAACAAGTTATTTTTTAGAACTGTTCACTCAAAGGTTCTTTGGAGAACCCAAAAGGGTTCTTCTTTGCCTTCTTTGCTGTGAAAACTCTTTTTTGGAACCATGATATCCATGTAACCAAGGAAGCCACATTTGAAAATAAAGGCACACCGCATTTTTACGGAATACAGAAATACAGTTTCGACTGCTATCTTATTTCTCAGACTATACCATGTCTTGTGATAGACGGGTTTGGCTCAAAAATGCTCGGATTCAGAGGAAAACTGATATAAAATCAATCAAAATTCAACAAAAAAGCCATTTTCCACCTTTTACATCAGGTTTTACTAAGTTAGAAAAATAACTGATTCAGGTTTGTTCAAGTCTATTCAAATATTCAAAGGCAAATCCACAATAAAAAAACAACTAATATATAAATTAGATTCTGCCATTCTAACAACGTTTTCCGACCTTGCAAGTAGTTTTTTTCTGTTCTTCCTGAAAGTGAAATGCTGCAGTGAACCAACATAATCAATCAGCCAATCCGAACAAATGTGATGTTTAAAATAAAACTGCTTGATTTTGAACCAATAACATTTCACAGTGGGCGGGGCTCTTCAGCACAGCGCAACAAAAATAGAAACCAAGTGACCTATAAAACTTGTCTGATTAGAGCAAAAACTACATCAGCATGCAAGAGATTTATCACTTGTCACTTTACAGCATCACACCCGGTTAGAACAAGATGTAAGGCTGCTCAAAAAAGACTTGAGAAAAGAATGTGAAACAAATGTGCACAACTAGCAAACAAGGCAACAGTTGTGAAGCACAGCTAGTCATAGAGATCTGTGTTAGTAGTCGAGATAGTGATCCCATTGTTGTGTTGTGAGGATGTTGCAATGCTAACACCGATGCACAGATAAGCCAAACACTGTTATCATCCGTAGCTTCTAGCTCAGCCCTCACTGATCTATTTTACTTTACCAGGCGTAAACACCCTGGAGGCAAATTGACCTGAAAAAAGCAAACTCCTTTCATCTCTTCTCAGTTTTCTGCACAGGCTGCAGGGTGCATTAAGTCCAGGCCGTGCTTTTCTGCACTATTTTGCCGCAGTTGCGGTGCCCGAAGTTTGAATTGTTAAGATTGGAGCCTTTCTGGGTGATATTTCAAATGCATTTGTCTGCTTGCTGGGATCATTATGGTGTTTGCTAAGACAAGACTTTGAGCCCTCAACCTTTAAACTTGGGCAAACTATTTGTGCAACAGACATGAATGACACCACAGCAGGGTTCTGAATCGGTTTAAGGAACGAAAACCGGAAATGAACGAAATTTTGACAGTAACAGAAATCAAATCAAATGTTACAGTTCCGAACAGAATCGAAAATTTGAAATGGCCATTAACCGGTTAATAACGTTATTTTATTGTTCCATTTCATATTTGAATTTTGCTGTCAGCCAATCAGGAATTCAAGTAGTATGGCCTATGCAAATGTGAAGCATTAAATTAATTTAATGCTAAGCTGAAAAATTAATCATAGGTAAGTCGCAATGGCAATGCATTAGAGTTTATCCGAGTATCGTGTAAGATGGATTCAACAGATCACGCGCACCTGCAGCGCTTCTGAATGGAGAAAACTGAATAAAACTATAGGCTTACATAAAAAAGGAATAGCCTATATTGGCCTATACACAAAATGTATTTCACTTAAATCAGTTTTTGAGTGATGCGATCCAAAGTTCACGGAAAGGAAAACGAGACAGCAGAAAATAGTTTTCTTTATTTTGCAAGAGCTTTACAGTTTTATTTATTTTGCAAATCTTGACAGTTTTGAATGATGTTTTACTTCTATCTGTATAACCAGCGTTGGTATTACCAAATTGTGCCGGCGCCTCACGCGCACACAGACACAACATAATTTGCGACATTGCAGCCTGTTGATTATCAAAATAAAATACAGTTAAAGGAACATAAAAAGTTGCACTGCTCCGTTGTACAATCTGTTGCATTCAGCGTGACCACCGCCTCACTGTGCTGATATAGTCGAAGTACAAAGCCTATTACATAAATAATATTTTAGCATCCAGATACGTTGTGAATATGGAAACATTTGGATTCGTACCGATCAAGGTAGGCATCAGTTTCACCTTAAATTAATTTGTTTTTGGATTGAAGCCTATTACATAAATAATATTTTAGCATCCAGATACGTTGTGAATATGGAAACATTTGGATTCGTACCGATCAAGGTAGGCATCAGTTTCACCTTAAATTAATTTGTTTTTGGATTGACATTTTTATAGTCTAAACACATAGCCTTTAACTTTAGATGATTTGTTGTGGAGAGAAGGAAACTAATAACCGTGTTTATCATAGATAGCCTATGTATATATATATATATATATA
>NW_015505440.1:1247179-1282731 GCF_001515645.1 Sinocyclocheilus grahami | reverse complement strand
CTTATAATCAGGGTCGTCTTATATTCGGGCCAATACGGTATATAATTTATATCATATCATATTTTTTATGTTTCTGTAATGGTTAATCCACCAGTATGTGTGTGCTCTTTAGTAACAGTAGTGTTCTAATTCTAAATTACTGTTGTTATCCATACATTTTGGAATTTACTGTTTTGCAAGAAATGCAAAAATGCAATTTTTTTATTCAGATGCCCAATTACAGTCAATAACAAAGGAGAAGTACATAAAAGCAGTGCCAGCAAGAATGCAAGCTGTTATCAAGGCCAAAAAAAAAGTTTTTTTTTTTTTTTTTTTTTTATATTATGTGTGAATAATTTAGTTGTTTCGGTTTGTTATTTGCACAAAAACTATACATATTTTACAGTAAATATGACAATACAATTTATAGTTTTGACAGATTCCTAAAATATTAGTTTTCTGTTTATTATGACAGGTTTATTATATAAAATATTGTCCTATCCTAACAAACCATACATCAATGAAAAGTTTATTTATTCACCTTTCAGATGATGTATAAATCTTATGACTGGTAACACAGGGTCACATATGTAATTATGTAATCAGTAAAAAGTAACTGTGGTCTGATTATGAGTATTTTAAAATGTAATATAATCTAATTACAAGTACTTAAGTTTTGGAATTGTAATTATCATTATATATATATATATATATCAAATATTACTGATATTACATTTGTCAAACGACTCTCACTATGATCAATGATAGGACAGATTGAGTGTAGAGAGGGCAGAAAGGGTAGAAATGAGGATAAAGAGATAAAGAGCACAAAAGCCATATGATGGACAGCGAGACGGTGAGGGAGAACGAGAGGAACAGTGAGAGGAAGGGAGAAACAAATGGCCTTGTGAAAATACCCTCCTTCTTCTGCTGGAATATGGCATGGAGGCAGCAGGCAGGCTTAGAGTCCCAACACTTGAATTCAATCAGCCTGCGCGCTGAATCCCTTCCAGAGAGGGATGTGAGAGGCACAACCATCTGTCTCTGCTCTGATGTTTCTGCCGTCCACGCTGTAAGCCAGCAATTACAAGGCAAAGCGGCAAGCTGGCCTGGGCCGACATAGGAACATGGACGAGCCGCCCTCACCCTCCTTCTCTTATCCCTCTCAACCATTCCATAAAACACGCTTGGAGTTAAGAAATCCTGGGAAGAAAACTTTTCTCTTTGACTCAGTCTGGCATCTCTATCATTCAGATGGTGTATGCCAAGCTTAAAAAATGCAAACCGTAGTTATACACTGCTGTTCAAAAGTTTGTTGTCAACATTTTAAAAAAGGTTTTTGAAAGACATCGCTTATGCTCACCAAAGCTGCATTTATTTAATCATAAAAACAGTAAAATTGTGAAATATCATTTGTTTTCTATTTGAATATATTTGAAAATGTAACGTATTCCTGTGATGCAAAGCTGAATTTTCAGCATCATTACTCCAGTCTTCAGTGTCACACAAAAAAAACAGCATTTATTTGAAACAGAAATCATTCGTAGCAATATTATACTTTTTATTTCTTTAATGTCATTTTTGGTGAATTTAATGTCTCCTAGCTTATTAAAATATCAATTTATTACAATAAATAAATAATAAATATAAAAAAAGCTTAAAAATCTTACTGATGCCAAACTTTGGAATGCTAGTGTACAAGAATATGCCATTTTCACCTGCATAATTTCAGGATGTAATCAGGATGTAATCAATATTTGGGGTTGTTTTCATGAATTTTTCAAAGGCAACCATCAAGCATTATTGGTTGTTTAAGGCATAAATCAATTATAAAGTTAGTGAGGTTTACGCTTGAAACAAGAAAACAATTTGCCAAATAGGTAGGAAAACTAATAGGCTACTAACTTAATTCAAGATGCATTCTTTGAAAACAAGTCCTTACAAAATTGCACGATTTTGCATCTTATGTAAATGTATATTGTTTAAGAATCGTCAGACTGGAAAACGAAAAAAAAAGCAATCTGGCCGACCTCATGGAAGTGAACCGCTGCTACATATTTTGCATCTTACATACAATTTGCATCTTTGCACGCTCCCAGTCACACTTATTATAGCATAATGCATTTCTCATAGCTCTTCGTCTCCAAATAAATTACCTTCTGGGAGCAGCTCATATTCTTCACATCTCATGCAATGCGTCTGCAAATGTTGTTCTGTGCAAACTTCTGGTTGCAAATCCACAGGGACAAATACTTGAGTAACAGAGTGAAAATGGTGTCTTCTCCTCCCGAGTCGTGACCTAGCTACTTTGGTAAACAGCTGTCGCTAGTACTCGCGGTGGTACTCACGTTGATGATGCAAAGTACCGTGGTTTGCATTCAAAAGTACAATGTGAAAAGAGTCCTGCGGGGGCAAAGAGAGGAATGGAGCTCTGTTTCAGACCAAAACAAGTGCAAAAAAACAGCAAGTTGCTCATTTAGAGCACAGCCTCATCTCATGGGATCATTTTCGTCTTTGAGATGGGACGTGTTTCTGACTAAACCCCAAGAAAACAAGGACAGAAATTCTCACTTTTGTAATAAGGGCACTTCAGAGAGGCTGTGTCGAGGCTGAGCGTGTGAACGCCTCTGCGCCAAAAAAATAAAATAAAAAAGGCATATGCATTATTTACTATCTGCCTGTGTTTCTCTGCTCTTTACTGCTCAGACATAGCTCAAGGCCCATGTTAGAGAATTGAGTTTGATGAGAAAGAGATGAGGCTTGAGCCAGGCCTCTTCTGAGCCCCTGTTTCTTCCTAACGTCATTTTTGAATGGAAGTCAGTCCACTCTGCCACCATCTTGCTAGAGCCACTGGGCAGCTATTTGGAGACATTCAAGTACAGTTCCTGTGGCTAAAATGACAAAATCTTCCAAAACTCTTTGTCAAGTTATGTATCAATATCACTTGTCAAATAACCAATTAAAAAAAAAAATGTAACTTGAGGCAATTTCGGGTGCAAGCAGGTACTAATCTCACATTTTTCTTGTTGCGTGACCATTTCATGAAAATAAATGTTTTGACTTAATTTATCCAAAATTATCATTTATCATCAATCATTTAAAACGCAGTTCCTAAATGATGACCAGTTATTAGCACAGCAATATTTTCGATAAAGCTGTTTTGAAACAATGTACACTTTGTAAAGTAATATATATATATATGTACACACATATATATATATATATATATTTATTTATTTATTTCAATCATGACAACTCTCGGAACATTTTAGCATGGTGATGGATATGACAATGTTAATGTATTTGATCTTGGCGGAACAGATCTGCTACGCTGCTGCTGAATTGCTGCTGCTGTTGGTTATTGCTGTAGTTGTAGATTATTACTGCTGCTGCAAGCAAGTACAGGAACTTGCTGCTGCCAATGCATATGGCGATACGGTGCCATGAGTATTTAAGACATACTGCTGCTGCACAAATAGCATATAAAATAACCCCGTAGCAGATCTATACAGGTGGAGCTGGGGAAGGTGGAGGGTTTCAGAGAACTCTGAAAGCACGCTGCAGGAATCTCAAGTGAATGCTAACCAGCCATATAAATGCAAGGCAGTAAGCTCATTGGCTGCATATGCAGCATGAACCAATCAGCTTGTGCCAAGTCGTTTAACTCTCTGAATATCATCAGTTACGTTAACACCACGTCAGAATGCACCATCTAGAGTTTCATGACTGAACTATATATATATATATATATATATATTTATTATTTTGTATGACAATTACAATAACTTGAGCAAGCAAGTCAGTTTTATCACTAATATATGGAAAACACAACTACTAACCAACATCTTGTCCCCTCCTACTAAGTGATATCTTATTTATTTGTTTATTTTTTTGTTTATAATTTGTTCAAGAACATACAGAGAAACTCTCTGTACTTGTCATAGGCTAGTTCATAACTATTTGGTGTTTTAAACCGCGTGGGCACGCGAGAGAGCCTATGAAAGCACAACAAATCTAAATAATATACTTTCAAACATATTGATAAACTAACATGTTAAATATAAAAATATTTAAAACAGCTAGTTCATATACATTCGGATACAATAGTCATACATCGCTATTAGGACCGCGTGTCCTGTGACAAGTTTGCCGCATCGGCGCACGGAAGTTATCAGTATAAAAGGTCTGCAGTCAATGGTGAAAATCAAAAGTAATCTTTTAATTTTACAAATATTTTAAAGACCAACAGTTTAACACTAAATATTGGACATAAACTAACACGTTAAATATAAAAGTATTTAAAACAGGTAAGTTCATATATTTGGAGTAAAGTTAAAGGCCGTTCAGATTACTTGTTAAAGTGCAATGAAAAACCTTATATCAGCAGACGATGTACGTCTGTGTTTGTGGTTGGAGACTCCTTCACCGGCTACAGGTTGTCTCTGTTGTTCGGCACAACCCTAGTAACCACTATGCAAAAGTCTCAGGCAAAGCTACAGTACTGTGACGATTTAGGCACTTGTGTAAACATGATGGGAAGTGAGGATGCTTTCAAAAATAATGCCATAAATAGATTTTATTTATCAGTTAACATATTAACTAAATCAAATCAATATTTGCTGTGACCACCCTTTGTGTTTAAAACCGATTTTGTCCCTAGTTCACTTGCTCTGTTCAGGTAGCTTTGCAGGTAGGTTTCTTGAAGCATGATGATGAGATCAGATCTCTGTGTGGAGCACTGGCTGTTGTCAGACACAAATCTCCCTGGATTATTACAATTAATGGCAAAATGGATATTTGGAAATATCCTACTGACACACTACAGCAAAAGAAAGAACTGGCTTAAAACCTTTTTTTTTGTGGTTGTTGTTGTTGGTGGTGAAAATACTAATGGCCTAAGACTTTTGCACAGTAGTTTACATGGATATAATAAAATGATGCATGGAAAATAAACTCATCTGAGTGAGTTTGATTCATATTGACGGTTCTTACTGATGATGCAATGAGCAATGACGCAGTTCATATTAAAACAGTTTCCTCTGCATTATGCTTATTATCAGAGACAAGCAAACTGATCATTTGTCAAATTCAAATGACATTTTGATATTTTTCGGCAGCATGAGTGAGTTTAAATTGTATTTTGATAGATTGCTCATCTGGTTAATGATTTAATGCACTAGCACTGCTGTAGTTCATATAACAACACTCTTCAAAAGCAGAATGTTATTTTTTAGTGACAAGAAAGCAAATTCCTAGTCAAATTAAATTATGTCTCACTTTTATAAGCATGATAGTAAGCACAGAGAGTAGAGATATGCGCTGGCAAAGTCACTGGCGGTGTAAACGGGATGAGAACTTTTTTAGCTGCAGTTTGCGTGACCAGCCTCCAGTTGTTGCGTTTAACAATGAAACCACGTTCAGTGAAACGGCGACTAGATGTAATTTATTTTCAATGAGAGCAACGGGGTGTTGGCCATGTGACAAAGTTTAAAGTGTAACTTTATGCAGATGAGAGCAGCTTGTCTCACATGATTCGTCTCCTGTGAGTCAAAGTGCAGGGAAGATGTTAATGTTACTGTAATCAACTTTACTGTTCTATATGATTTGTCTCTGACCAATCATTGTCATTCTGGACTTACTGCATTAATAATAATTCCTCTTAATCATGATATGATATATTACACACTGCTGCAATTTAACTACAAGCACTTTCCCCTGTAGAATGTTAAAGAGATTTCAATACAAGTTCAGCTTAAATCAACAGCATGTGTAGCATAATGCATTTGTGGCATTCAATTTTTTATTTATTTACATTTTTAAATAAACAAACAAACAATACATAGATAGACAGACAGACAGACAGACACACACACAGCTGGGTAGTAAGTGATTATATGTAATCTGGATTATGTAGTATGATTCCAAAAATCAAGTACTCATAAATATAGTATATTACATTTTCTAATGTTTAAATCTTTCATTCTTACTTTTTATCTTTTAAAGTTCCCTTTCTAAAAATTCAAATCCTACTGTTCACTATATACTGTAGAATGGTCATGTAAATGTCTTGTAAATATAAACATAAATTATATAAAATAATTTATGATTTATTTAATTATTAGCTTTTTATCAACTCACAAACCCACTGCAGTTCTTAACATTCAGACCAGTTTGGGAAAACCTGGTTTAATGCAATGTTCAACGCACTTCATGATGTTGATATATAAAAAAGAAATACATTTTCTTTCTCTTTGCTTTTTTTATATCAATATGGTACATGTAATGGTAAGATGTAGGGGATTGTAGGTGGGGGGGAGTGAATGTACAGCACTCTCTCCCACCTTCAGTACCACGACTGAGGTGCCCTTGAGCAAGGCACCGAACCCCCAACTGCTCCCCGGGCGCCGCAGCATAAATGGCTGCCCACTGCTCCGGGTGTGTGTGTGTTCACTGCTGTGTGTGTGCACTTTGGATGGGTTAAATGCAGAGCACTAATTCCATGTATGGGTCACCATACTTGGCCACATGGTTTAATGCAATGTTCAATGCACTTCATGATGTTGATATATAAAAAAGAAATACATTTTCTTTCTCTTTGCTTTTTTTATATCAATATGGTACATGTAATGGTAAGATGTAGGGGATTGTAGGTGGGGGGGAGTGAATGTACAGCGCTCTCTCCCACCTTCAGTACCACGACTGAGGTGCCCTTGAGCAAGGCACCGAACCCCCAACTGCTCCCCGGGCGCCGCAGCATAAATGGCTGCCCACTGCTCCGGGTGTGTGTGTGTTCACTGCTGTGTGTGTGCACTTTGGATGGGTTAAATGCAGAGCACTAATTCCATGTATGGGTCACCATACTTGGCCACATGTCACGTCACGTCACGTCACGTCACGTCACGTCACTAAAGATTAAACCAAGTTAGATAAATACGCAATTTAAAAGTAATCTAAAAAGCAGTCAGAATACATTACCAAAATGAGTAACCTAAATTACATTACTAATTGGGATTACAGTGAAACACGTACAATGACATTGTTTTTATCTCGTGGCTAGACTTTTGTTTCTGTCGATAAAACTGTACACTAAATGAATACAAATGTAAAATGTCAATAGAATGTAAAGCTTGCGATTTAATAAAAAGCATACACATTTAATTGTGTTAAAACATGATGTTTCATTAACAAGGTTTGGGAGGCGCACGATCGGATAATCAACCAATTTGGCACAGGTGTAACCCGTTTAGCTAATCAACCTAACTAGCACAACACGTATATTTAGTATCGAGCTTTCATCTGGCTAGTCAGTTTAATGTTTAAGAATTGGCTCCATTCACTTTCATTTTAAGTGCTTTATATCTCAGCTTTTTATGATGACAAAGAATGAGTTTAAGTAATTTTTTGTGATAATCAACATTATGCCACAAGTGCTGTTGACTGAGCTGAACTTATATTGGACCTGGACTATTCCTATTATTTTTAGCGTTAAGAAAAACGATTCCTTGCCAAACAACACAGACATATTTTATCGCCGATACATCTCATCACTGCAGATGCATTGCAATTCCCCCCATTAATTTCTCTACGAGTGGCCCATCTCCTTAAAGTGTTGCTCATCTCTCTCCACTCTCCTCCACATCTGTCTCTTGAGTCTCCAGCTCCCTCTCTAAACAATCTCAGCTTGCATTTGTTTCTCAAACTAGTGCCCTTCTCCCAAGCATATTTCCTCCTCCCCTTCTCTCTTTGTCTCTCTTTTTCCCTGATGAAGTCGCCGTCCTCTATCAGTCCTCTCAATGGATCACTCACCCTTTTCTCTTAAAGGTCATATCTGCTGCACGGAAAGCTGATAAGCTGTGTGTTTATCTCAGCCGTGACAGTGAAACAGAGGTGGAGGCAGATGTGCTCTCTGATAGGACAATGCGGTGAGGGATGAGCACGATCAGGGGGGACTGCATTACGGGGGTGGCCATCAGATAAGCGCCACGATATGCTGGCAAGACAGATCGGTTCGGGATCTAAGCATTTGGGAACCATACCAAAATGCTTGACTATCTGCACACTGTCTGTAGCATTTCCGAAGCAAGCTGTGGAAAAAAAGAAAGTCAGGTGGAAAATTTGGTGCAACGGTTGGCGCATGAGTTGTGGTGCTTATGCAGGTACTGCAGGTTCAAGTTTGAACCTGATCCCATTGCTCCTTCCGCATGCACTGCTGTTCAAATTAGGGGGCAGATTTCTTTTATTCAGCAAGGATGCATTCGATTTTGAAATATCGCATAAAAAATGCTGGATGGAAACGCCAAGATGTGCATAAATTCTAAAAAAAAACTCATGCACACAATTGAGTAGGATAAACTTTTTATCCGATAAGAAAAAATGCACAAACTACAATGTAAAAACATTTACTGAATAAATTCCACTATGCGCATCAAAAAAGTAATGTGACTTTGCACGATGGGACTTGATAACTCCACTAACCAGCTGACCGATCTCAGATGCACAGCATCTGAAATTTCTTTTGGTCGTTCTGAAATGCCTGAGCAAAGTCTGTCATCGAAGTATTTCTGTATAATTGTCTTGCCCGACTGCGTTCCCAAACAGCAGGCATCCGCCTCCGAAAGCAATGACAGCATTTATTGTATTTCGTTTGCTCGCTCTGAGGCGCAAGTAATTTTTCATATATGAAAATGATTATATTCAGTGGCTTCTCCTACTTTTCTTAGTGATATTTTGTGCCAGTTTATCAGGAAGTGACGATTTTGTTCTTTGACTCGTCGGATGGAAACTGAGCTTTGTTTTACGCAATGTTCCAGTTGTGCGTTAAATTTGCATATTTGGATGGAAACATAGCTCTTGACAATGGATTTTCTATTCATCAAAGAATCCTGAAAAAAATTATTGCAGTTTCCACTAAAATAAAAATAATTAAAAAACAGTGAGCAATGTCAAGATGGTGCAACATACTCGCAGACCAGTCCTGATTCAGCTCTCACCTCACATTGTCTGTCTGCACTAGAGTAGACTTCAGCTCTCCGCGGCTCACCGAGGACAATCACTCTGCCCTCAGCTGTACTCACAAGGTAAATGTGGTTTTAAATCCAAAAAACAGCTTGTTGTCAGGCAGCAGCAGCAATTTCAGTTCATCTGAGAGCAGTGAAAACAAAGCTGAACATGTCAATGTCTTATTAATATTCATTGCTAATTGAGTATTTACTCAACAAAGCAAGTAAACTAGCCTGCAAGCGCTTCCATAGCTTTCTCACCTCTGAATTTTGTATTATTCGCAGGGCGAAGCATTTGCCAGCAAAACAATATTACACGAGGATAAATTGCCCTATAAAAATGTACCATGGTAACTATAGTTTCTGCCAAAATGAAATAAATTACAGCAATTACTTTGATAAAACCTTAACAAATGAATATGAAAAGGGCCAGTCTCACAAAAAAAACAAATTACATGAAAAACCAAAATAAGAAATACACTGAACAAAATTATAAACGCAACACTTTTGTTTTTGCCCCCATTTGTCATGAGCTGAACTCAAAGATCTAAGACTTTTTCTATGTACACAAAAGGCCTATTTCTCTCAAATATTGTTCACAAATCTGTCTAAGTCTATGTTAGTGAGCACTTCTCCTTTGCCGAGATAATCCATCCACCTCACAGGTGTGGCATATCAAGATGCTGATTAGACAGCATGATTATTGCACAGGTGTGCCTTAGGCTGGCCACAATAAAAGCCCACTCTAAAACGTCTAAAATGTGTTTATAATTTTGTTCAGTGTATGTTTTTCATAATAATAAAATCTATTTTGAATGAAAATTATCATTGGTGGAAAGATCTTATTGTTTATCTTCACAGCAAAATAAATAAATAAACAACAATAATAATCTATTCAATACTACTAATAATACATGTATTTACAATTATATACAATGTATCTTTATATTTTACAGTTATGGGATGGCATTTGCTTAATTGTCATAAATGTCACCAGTGATAGAAAGAAAGAAAGAAAGTGAATCTGCATTTTTAAGAATTTCTTTATTTCTTTCAATTAAAGTTCAATTAAATTAAATTAGTTTTCTACACTTTCTTTTACAGTAGTGCGGTTCCTGACACCACAGTATTGCAATACAAGTAAATCTAGTAACAATGGCTTTTTCCTGTCGAAAGTATGGTTATCATGGTCATCATCCAAAAACAACAAGCGACTGTTTACCTGCAAATTGCTAATAAGACTGAGGGCATGTAGACAGGACGTGCTCTCACTCTGTCAGGAAAGGTTTGTTCCTTTTCTCGCCTTGTCATCCGTCCATGTGTTTATGCAGTACCTGTTTTGGTAATGACCCACATGACTGAGGTTTTCTGCCCTAATGTCTTGCTAATGAGTAGCTCAGCCCATGAGAACAACAATCTGCCATGTTTTATCCAGCATCTCCAAGTTGTTTCCTCTCTTGGGAAAGGTGTGAGCTCTAAGGTACAGTGCTGTACATTAAAACTTCTTATCACTAGCTAATTCTAATGAGCCTGCCGCATCATGGAATTAAACCGACATGCAAATTAGCAATAAAAAAGACAGACACGGCCCGCTTTTGCAGCTCACATTAGCATGCGCTGCTCCACAGAGTGCTGTTAGGTGTAGTGTAGCTACTAATAGCAATGAGCATCAGTGGAAAGTGCAGGCTTGGTTTGATTTATGCTAACTAATATGGATGCTTGGTCGACCCTGAATTTGATAGTGGAAAGCCAATTTGCTGCAAAGTCCTGACTTACACAACATATATGTACCGTATTGCAGCTCGATGACAAAGAGAAATCTGTGTACTGGGGCTTTGGAGGAATCCACAGAGCAATATTCTGATACGAAGATCTCATAATATAACATTTGATCTCCAAAGAAACATAATGCCAACTCAAAAACTGCTGGAAAATCTAGTATGGTGGTCAACCAGCTACTATGCTGCATAATGTTGCACGTAAAAACTAGCTTAACCACTTTAAAATGATACAAGTTTTTTTTTTTTGCCAGTCCAAGACGGCAGCTTTCACCAAAAATCTAGAAACCATCTACCATGTTACAAATCATCTTAACCCTATAAAGCCTACTGTATCATATTCAATACACAAATTTATAAGGCCTCTTAATTACCAACATGAACCAAAACATTGCTGAAAATGCTGTTGCACACAATCTACCACATGCCTTCTGTCGTCTGATTGATAGTTCCTACTTTTTAGCAAGCAAAAGGCCTGGTTCATGTGCCATATTGCTGTAAAATCTATTGATATTAATAAAGCAAATGTAAGAATAACTTTAATATTGTTAGCAATATTTCAAGATGAACACTTACTGGACTGAAGCAATTTAGGTTTACTTGATTATACATATATTATTTTCTGAAAGTCATGTTTAATTTTT
Source organism: Sinocyclocheilus grahami (assembly GCF_001515645.1). NCBI lineage: Eukaryota > Metazoa > Chordata > Actinopteri > Cypriniformes > Cyprinidae > Sinocyclocheilus > Sinocyclocheilus grahami. Next base: position 1,271,331 of record NW_015505440.1, on the reverse strand, counting down.
AATTTTTTTCTTATAAAATGGTTAGTTCCAGTCCTTGATTCTGATTGGTCAACAGTTGTGTTTTATTCATGATAAAGCACAGCTATGATGCTTAACCCAATGGTTATGTGTATCGCTGCGCAACACAAACAATTAGTAATATAGCGTCAAAACTGTTCCATGTATTATGTGTTTTTAGCAAAATAAAAATGTTTATTATTTATGTAATGAATTATGAGTGACCCTTACTGCTTACAAATATAACTGCTTATTTCTCAACCATCTATTTATTGCATTGCATTATATGTTTTGCCCCACAATAAAAAAAACTGAGGTGTTTATTTCTTCCTTGAGTATTAGCTCCACAAACATAGTATTTGTATTTGTGTATGTGTGTTTATATATATATATATATATATATATATATATATATGTGTGTGGTTTTTCAGTGTTAAACTGAATATTAGCAGGGAGAGAAAAAAAATGTCCCTTGATAAAGTTTTTTGGTCTTTTGGTAAGACTAAGATTTGATAAGCTTTATTGAACTAGAATAAAAGTCTGTGGTTGAACATAAGGTTAGCAAACATTCTGGACTGTGGCTTTAATTGCACCGCAGGTAACCACACAAGAGCACACACTGTTTTGTTTAGGTTCATTTTTTCCCTTATATATATATATATATATATTGATTTCTTTGGCCAACCTGTATGTTTTCTCTCTTACACGGTTTATATTAAATGCCAGTGTACAGTACTGTTAAAGGGACAGTTCATCTAAAAAACTTATCCTCATGTTCCAAACCATTTCTTTCATCAATTACACACAATATGTGAATTTTTGAGGAAAATCCTGTCTGCTCCCGTCAATAAAGTGAAAGTGAACAAGGCTGTCAAGCTCCAACAATGTGATGATATACAAGACAAAAAAAGCACTTACCACTTTAAAATGTATTTAGTTTTCTTCCTGTCATTCAGACCAGCTACAGTGAAAGAAACTAAGCCACAGATAAAGACAAAGACTCCGGTTTAAATATTGCATACTGTTAATCATAGGCAATTGCATTCAGTGATTAGTGGAAAGGTTAGGTATTTGTTTTGTTATTTTGTATTGGGAGCAGTTGCCCAAATCTTCGGAGCCATTAAAATGTAGTCAAGCTTCCCCGTGGCTCTAATATGGGTGACTCCTGTGACTCAGTGTAATGAACCTGCATTCAATGCTGCAGAACACTCTGGGTGATTTAATTAGGTATATTTGCTTCAAAGTTTACATTTCTCTGCACTTAAATTGTGCAATCACACCCAGCCAGGCCAGACTAACCATCTTTGCAAGAACATCCCAATCACAACACATTTAATTATGCTGCAATTTCCAAAACTAAACAACCTACTCTGTGAGGTGAAACAATATCTTTGTCCTAAGGTAAAATAAGGACTCTTATGCTCACCAAGGTTGCATTTATTTCATATAAAATACAGTAAAAACAGTAATAATGTGAAATATTATTACAATTTAAAATAAGTAATTTCTATTCTAATATATTGTAAAATGTAATTTATTCATGTGAAGCAAAGTTGAATTTTCAGCATCATTACTCCAGTCTTCATGATTCATTTAGAAATCATTCTAATATGCTAATTTGCTGCTGAAAAAAAAAAGAACCATTGCTTCTTAGTAAAGTTAAAAACAGTTGTGCTCCTTAGAAACAGTGATACATTTTCAGGATTTTTTGATGAATAGACCATTGAAAAGAGCAGCATTTATTTGATAATTACTTTATTGTCACTTTGGTCAACAATGTGTCCTTGAATGGACACACACACACACACATATATATATCTGTGCAAAATGGCAATATAATATCCTTAATACTTTTATTACGAGGTAACAGTTGTATGAAATCAATAAGGTACTGTAGGCCATGTTATATTGTGAACATATTTTTTGAAAGGTTACATACACTTGTGTGCCCAATAGCATCTTTTAAATTTATATAAAGCACAACCTTTCATTCCATTGTTTATTTAAATTCCCAAAGCCCGAAGTCAGAATTTCCTAACGAGCAGAGCAGTAACGAATGAGAGAAGAAATTGACTGTGACCTTTTGAACCAATTGTGCTCTCCATCCTCACACCTGAGCACCTTTGTGGTAAAACACTCGAATGCCTCAAACGTAAAGACTCATGGGCCATAGGTGAGATGCACATGTACAAGATGAGTTCACCAGTGAAGTGTGTATTTTTTGTAGGGATGCACGATATTGGATTTTTGCCGATATCCGATATGCTGATATTTTTCAACTCATTTTGGCCGATAGCCGATGCCGATACAGATATATTTCCTTTTGTTTGGAACAAACAAAACAACACCGAGTCTCTCCTGTGTGGAAATTATAAGCAAATTATTTTTAATTTTGGTTAATTTTTAACAAGAACTTATTTGTTAGAATTAAATAAACAATAATTAAGTTATTTTACAATAACAGCACATTAAAGCTTTGAAAAGAACTATAAATAAACTATATATCAATCGCTGCATTTTTATTCTCAGAAAGATGCAGTAGTAACCTTACCATTTTAATTTAAGAATTAACATTTATAGATGGTCTAAAGCAAAAGAGATGTAACATTTCTGAAATCTTTTAGAGCTCATAATTTGTTTAAAAATATATAACATATTACACATTAATGAATAAATCAGTACATATAAAATTCTTTAATTTACAAGTGTCATGTTTGTGATTTTTTTTTTTTATTCATGTAAGCTATAGCTTCTGACCTTTAAATCAAAACATACTCATGATTTTATGACATCAATTACTGCTTTATTTAATCAGAAACACAGTCTAAATATTATTTGTGTATTGTACTTTCATTTTAGTAAAAGTAGGCCAACAGCGCCCCCTACGGAATTAAAACTCCTTACTGAGCGGGAATTAGGAACCGGGGGAGGCTGCCGCTGCTGCATGTGCTATTACTGTTTATACTATCATACACCGAACCTGTCATTCTGTACTTGCTTTCTCAGTTTAAATGCAGCGATCCAAAAGAGTGAATCTAATCATCATTCAGGCAAAACTTTGCTTCAAAAATGAGTCACACTGCTGACATGATCTAATCGCTAGCACACCCTGAGCACGTGAGTTAACCTATTCCTCTCAGCAAGACATATATCGGCATAATTTTTCATATCGGGCCGATGCCGATATTTACATTTAAAGCCATTATCGGCCGATTCCGATATTGGTCCGATAATATCGTGCATCCCTAATTTTTTGTATGCATTATTTGCAAGTTTAATATGAGTCAACTAAGTAAGCAATTTGTAGGTGTCTCAACTAGCCAAACTGCAACACCGACTCAACCAATGAGTTTAGGATGGGAACTATTCATCAGGCCTACAGCAAAAGTGGCATAGAAATGACACAGGTGGCATAGAAATGACACGCTTCACCTTTAAACAGAGAGTGCAGCAGACGAGGTCTGCTGAAGTTTTGATCAGAGCCCTGAACTGACATGACACATCCAAGATGAATGCAAATGAAATCAGGCAGTGCAAAACGCAGACCTCTCAGTCAGGCTTCAACCATCATGCATCTATAATGCAGCCGGAGGGAAATCCAAGTGACTTCTCTCAGAGCGCTAGAGTTACACACAAACTGCAGAGAAAGACCCCTACTGAGAACATGAGGAAGACTTGAAGAAGCAGAATGCAGAATGACATTGTGAATGTGAATCTATCGCAGGTAGAGCCATAAATTAAACACGGCGCGAGGCAGAGGGCAGGACAGCCGGCATGTGAGAGATGTTCTGTAAGTGTCTTCTCCATTTCTTTCTGCTGCCGTTCTAATGGTGAGCATGAAGCTCAAGTTTGCCCCCTAGTGTTCATGCTATTCCCCAGAGGACTTCAGTTCAAATACAAATGACCCCCTTCCCCCGCAATGCAATATCCTGCAGATAACTTTCCCTCCACTCAACATGCCTGATCATATGATTTTGTGCCTATGAATTATGTAACACCTTTGAGTTGGTGAGTTAGCAGTTTAATATGCAGTCACTCTATCCCTTAACACCAGCCCTTTGCTGAATCTAAGGCACTTAATGCAAAACGTTGCTTGAGGAAAACTGGCTTTTATATGTCTCATGACACATGGCCAAGAGTTAATATGCAAAGAATGACAAATTCAAATCATTTCAGCTTATGTATGATTCTTACAATGTTTGACTTAATATATCTTTCTACTTTTAATGTTTATCACACCTTAACCACTATGAGGCTCATAATACTATGAATAAATAAATAAGACATACTTGTTAAAACATTGAACAGTCTTCTACGGAAGGTATTTAAAATGTTAATCTATAATATGATTTTGTTCATTGTTAATTCATGTCTAATATATTCATTTACACTTAAAGGGTCAGTTCACCCAAAAATGAAAATTCTGTCATTAATTACTCTACCCTCATGTCGTTCCAAACCTGTAAGACCTTCGTTCATCTTCGGAACACAAATTAAGATATTTTTGATGCATTCCAAGAGCTCTCTGGCCCTCCCATAGACAGCAAGGATCCTTACACGATCAAGGCTCAGAAACGTAGCAAGGACATCGTTAAAATAATTCAAAATTTGGGTGAACTATCCCTTTAAACTTAAAAATATATTAGTATATGTAGAAATTAACATTAACCAAGATTAATAACTGTGGTAAAAGTATTGCTCATTTTTAGTTAATGTTAAGGTATTGCATTAACTATTGCTCACATTTAGAATCTTATTGTTAAATATTAACAAAAATCCATATTGCTTAAACAGAAACTCGTTATTGCACACATGCACGTTAAAGGTGCAGTGTGGGTAATTTTTCTCTGAGTTGTAGCAGTACTGCTGTGTTGAGCAGCAGGAGTTGGAAGTGGGTAGGAACTCCAGTGAATCTGTAGCAAGATGGGCTAGAGCTCATTAGCAGGCCCGCATGGAATCTACCACCACAGAACTGCAGATTTCGATCAGTTAGATATATTTATACCATGTCTAAATACTTGATTCCGATTGGCTGGAATGTGTGCATTAAAACCGTCTAATGCACAGGTAGTTCCAGTCAGTTTAATCACTGTTCTATACTGATGCACTTCCTTCAATAAAATGTAAACACACAGAGAGAGAGAGAGAGAGAGCGAGCGAGAGAGAGACTCTGCACACAAACAGAAACATTCAGAAGCACAGAAACATTATCTTTCTCAATACGTACATAATATTTCTCTCCAACGAGGGGGGGAAATCACTGTTTTTGAAGTAATTACACTTGCAGCTTCATTATTAGTCACGACGCTGCAGAGATGCAGATACCTCCCAAAATGCTAATTATGGCTTTTATAAATTATTTTTATAAATGCTATTACTGTAACTGATGAAAAATATTGCATTGCAAACATCAATGACAGCTGTAACTTGTCAATGCCAACCAAATGACCATGATATAAGAGGGATAGGGCCTAAAATGAACACTCACCAAGCCCCAAATTTGAGTAAAAATCAGAAATAATCTGTCTCTCTGTCTAGTATTTTTTCCATGCAGCGTGACTCTCCATTTATATTTAACAACAGAAGATAACCGACAGCACATCCCTCTGCAAACCTTATGTTCACATATTTAAGATGTGCTCTGTACATATCTTGATGCAATTAGATGCAGTGTGAAAATCACACCCATCACACTTCTGACACATTCTGCAGTGTGAGCTGAAGCTTATGGATTTTATCTGCACTTCCTCTGCTTTTCTATCGGCAAGATGGTGTCAAGGGAAGCGAAATGGCCTGCAGTGGATGATGGACCCATTTTTGACTCACCCGTCCTGCTTAATAATGACTTTTTCAGCCTGTTGCAAACCAGGAAAATTCTTTACATAGATATTTTTAATGCTTGTGACTGTCAGGTTCAGAGTATAACTAGGGGTATTCTCAGCATTCCGTTTGACTGTCTGATGTATTTTGCACATAAAAATGGCAAGAACTGGTCGAAGATCGATAGTTCCTATCCAACTGGCTGGTGTGATACAACGTCTGGGAGTCTGGGTGAACTAATCCACCTAGAAAAATGAAGTAATTCTAACAGTACTGTGCTGGAAGAAGAACTAATTACTGGATTTTGTCAAAGTTTATCAGGTTAGTGGCATCAAGTATTTGAAAAGAGTTTTGTTGGGGCCCTTAGTAGCAAGTAACTAGATATCCATTTGCAAACCTGTATATGAGTCTGTGAAATATACCATTCAAAAGTTTGGAGTCTGTAAGATTGTGTAATGTTTTTGAAAGAAGTCTCTTATGCTCACCAAGGCTGCATTTATGTGACCAAAAATACAACAAAAACTGTAACAGTAATATTGTGAAATATTATTGCAATTTAAAACAGCTATTTTCTATTTAGATATATGGTAACACTTTACTTTAAGGACCAATTCTACTCCCCAGCATGCATATTACTAGCATTTTGGCTGTTTATTAGTACTTATAAGGCACATATTAATGCCTTATTCTGAATGATCCCTTAATCATATCCCATAACTAAACTTAATAACTACCTATACCTTGCTAACTATTAATAAGCAGCAAATTAGGAGTTTTTTGAGGCAAAAGTCGTAGTTAATGGTTAGTTAATAATGAGAATTGGACCTTTATAATAAAGTGTGACCAAATATATTTTAAAATGCAATTTATTCCTGTTATGTCAAAGCTGAATTTTTCTCAACTCCAGTCTTCAGTGTCACATGATCCTTCAGAAATAATTCTAATACGCTGATTTGTTGATCAAGAAAACATCTCTTAATATTATCAATGTTAAAACAGTTGTGCCGGTAAATAAAAAAAAAAATCATGATACATATTTTCAGGATTCAAGTTCATTGCAGATTGACCTTGCTGTCCAATTTTGAATGAGATCACAGCCTATTAGCATGACATTATTTCAGATGAACCAATATTTTTACAAATGCCTTGTAAAACCAATCTATAATTGGTTGCATGTCAGTCAGGCAGTCTTTTCATGTCTAAACCTATGTTTCCGTGTCAACCGATAGGCTATGAGCATCTTGAATAGTCAAAAATATGTCTATGTGAGACTCAACTAGCGGTTACTCATCAAAAGAGTAATACAATCCTTATGCGTAATGTGGACGCTGCAGTCTCATTCCAGCTACGCTAATTAAAATGATGAATCCGTGTCTATCACGGAGGCTTAATTGAGTCATGCCCTGAGTTACGGTCAAAAAAAACAAAAGCTTCAAAGCCCACTAATACCCAACTCGCATGCTTGAGGACCAGTCTCTGTGCTGGAGGCATCTAACTAATGACTGGTGTTGTTTTTAGCAAGGAGGGCCACGGCAAGCACATTCACTCCGACCAGGGCTGACTTCCCTGGCACATTCATCATTATACCCTGCCTCTGGCTTTGATCTAGAGCTAATAAACACCTTGCTTTATGGTTTATTCATTGGAGTGAGGCCTCACGTTCCAGGACAACTTGTGGGTCAGTGGTTCGGTCGGTCAGAAAGAGGTGCGTGTGCTGGAGAAAGGGTCCGGTGTTGCATGTCAGTTGTTTTGTCTGTGCTTAAAGACCTGTAACAACCTTAATCTCACCTGACAATAAACAAACATGTCAACCAGACTTGCAGGGCCTTTCTTGACCTAGCAATAGATGCTTTACAAAATCAATATGCCGGTAAACAAAATACGACGTGATCAATAATCACATTTCCTGAAAGAATTCGGCCATGAGCGACACAATGGCTTCTTTTTCAAACTTACACCTGGATTTACAATTCATTTTACACTTTATATGAAGTGCCATGCACTAAAATGAAGCAAAAACTGTCCGGACTGAGTTTTACCAGGCTATTTCACTCTTCGAGCTGTCAAAAGTCTTGGTAAGAGGGAGATGAATGTTGCTAGCTAGCTGTTAATTTCCCTTTGGGAATGCTTGTATCCTAATATAATAAAGGAATCCAAAAGATATGCCTCAAATGCAAAGAAAATTAGTTCTATTATAAACCGTTATACATTTCTGAAGAGATATATTGGGAGGATGAGCACTTGTTTTCAATAATGTGGTTCTGAGCGCTTCAGTGGAGTCGTATATCACCTAGCAAACGTTCTCAGTCAATAATTCATAATTTCTTTGTGAATCAGTCCTGAAAAGCTCAATCCGTACTATGAATATGAATGTCCCTGGGAAATTGTGCTTTGAACAGAGGGATGCTGTTGCTTTTTCACTGACAGCTTCATCTGTTCCACTGTTGTTTTTCATAAGTGGAGAAACAGATCTGTTGTCCCTACAGAAAGACACTCAGAATCCCACAAACAGGGAAAAACTCATAACACGTAATCCAAAGTCCTTTCTGAAGAATTACAAACATATATCACATATTATTACACTGTCATTGTACTTACACAGAAAAAGACCATCTGACCAACATGTAAGAAGACAATTTGATTTGCTTCTGTGTGTCATTTGGGTTTACAAATCTGAAATAGATTACACAACAATAATGGACTGAAATGAAAAAAAAAAAACTTTTTTTTGTTTACATGGAAGAAAAAAATATATAGACTGTGATCAGAATTTTAGCCTCTCAAAAATAATATTATTAATAATGATAAACATATATGTAAATGAACAAATACATGCAATGAATGAAACTGATTACTCAACAAAAACAATAATACACTTTTTTACATGATAAACTTTTTTATTGCAATTTTTGTCTTTCCAAAATTATAACTTTAATAATAATAACAATTTCTATAAATATAATTGATTACAACAAGGTATTTTATAGACTCTGTGTTTAGAATGTCTGTCTCTCCATAATAATAATAATGTAAAATGCATGTAAATTAATAAATTAATGTAAACTAATAAATAAAGAAAAAAATAAATAAAAATAATTCAAATAAACAGTACAGGTTATTGTATAGACATATCTAAGAAAACTGAATTATACACTTATGCTCATGTATATCTTGTGAACTACTGCTACAACTTGCCTCAAACAAAAATGAAAGAAAAATAAGTTTTCCATCTATGCACCTGGCACCCTTCAAACGTTCACTGTGCGCTTTCTAAAACAATCAAATTATCCAAGTTGGACTTTTCTGAACTATTTATGTTCCATAGGAGATTCCAATTCACATTCTCTCTGATCATGATGTACAAAGCAAAAATGTAGGCCTTTTTCAGGTTTGAGACGGTCTCTCGGATAGCATTAGGGTTAGGCTTGTAATTAGGCATCTTGGGAAATGCTTGCCAAACTTGGCTGTTTTTCATTCTCCTCCACAATGACGTGAGTGATTTTTGATCAGCGGTTATTAATGGTCGCTCAGCCATCGTTCTCCTTCTCTAGCCCTCATCATCTTCTTCTCATTCTGATTCAATAAAGCATAGCAAACAAAGGCTGAGATTCTCTCCGTGATACCTAAACCTATTATCGCAGCATCTCTGCCGTGACAAATTGGTTCAGCTGAAAAAGGAAGGGAAGATTTTCCAGAACGGCTAAAGTGTAGGAATGAGCATCAAATAAAGCACATCCGGTCAACAAAGCTTTAGCAAACTTCGGTTTACAATCATTGTTGAATTCAAAGGTTCTTAAATCCGGCGAGATCATGCAAATCACCATCAATCCAATTTGATGAACTTGAATGGCAAAATCATAGACTATTGAAAGTCACACTATAGGCCTTTTCTTTTCTTTGATGCTAAATGGATGCCGTGCTACTGCGGAACACTGCCATTGATCTGAAAAAGCCTGAACAGAGTCTAACCTGAAAGAAGCTCTTTAATTAATCTCATACATGAAGGCTCAAGCTGCTTTCACACTAGACTTGCCGTCTGTTTGTACGGGAACTAAATCCAGTTCACAGAATTAACGTGATTACCTGCTCTTTCACAGATTTCAGAAGGCCATTTAGGCTATTAGGTCAAGTTACGATTCACGTCTGAGCGCAACTAATCTGCCAGAGCGCACATCGGAAATGAGAGGAGCCAACCAGATAATCCACAAAACAATTGCATGATTTGTAAAAGTGTAGCCGGTAGATAAACAGACCTATTTGTTTGCTCTGCTGCAGGTGCACGTCTGTGTACGACAAGGGATTTGCATCATTCTGGTAGATGTTGCTTGCAAAGACACCGGTGGACCAGAGACAGATGGAAAATACAGAGAGTGATGCTTAGGGTTGCAAAATATCTCAAAATGCTCACGATATATTCACAATGATTTGGCTAGCAAAGATAAAATTAATCGGCATCATAAATATTGTTATGATAATCATGAAAAATTAAACCCATCTATTATATTATATTATATTATATTAGTGCTGGGCGGTATACCGGTTCATACCGAATACCGGTGTTTATTTTTGTTATGATATAGATTTTTTAAATACCGCAATACTGGTGTATGTCACTTAAACAACATTAGGAACGCTACACAAATGAATATAATGTGAATGATATATTCACAATGATTTGGCTAGCAAAGATAAAATTAATCGGCATCATAAATATTGTTATGATAATCATGAAAAATTAAACCCATCTATTATATTATATTAGTGCTGGGCGGTATACCGGTTCATACCGAATACCGGTGTTTATTTTTGTTATGATATAGATTTTTTAAATACCGCAATACTGGTGTATGTCACTTAAACAACATTAGGAACGCTACACTATTTGAAAAGGGGTCCCTTTTCACTGTTGCACTGTGGTGAGGGCACAGCTGCATACCGCCCAGCACTTATATTATATTATATTATATATAAAAAAGTTCACAAAATTCATTGCATGGTCAGTAAAAATGTGGCTATGAAATTCAATAATTTTTATTTACTAATACAAAAAAAACTAGGGATGCACCGATATGAAAATTTTGGCCGATACCGATAACCGAGATTATATAGTAAATGTTTTTACACTGTTACAATAAAAATATTTCAAATATTTCAGCTATTTCAAAAGACGTTCTTTTGGCATTTCTATACATCAAAAGTAAGACAAGTTTAAACAGCAAATCAGCATATTTCTGAAAGATCACCGAAGACTGGAGTAATGGCTGCAAAGAAAAACAGGAATATTACATTAATAAATTAGGTTTTAAGTATTCAAAGCAGTTCTTTAAAATGTAATAATATTTCACAATATTACTGTTTTTACTGTATATTTGAACAAATACATGCAGCATTGGTGAGAAACTTTTAAACATTTTTTATGAAAAAAATGGGGTTGTGAATGAATGAATGGATGGATGGATAAATTCATTCATTCACAACCTTAGAAGGACTAGATTGTTTTTCACCATATTGTGTTTTGCACAGTACATTTGTGCCTATATATATTAGTAGATATTTAAGAAGAAATGCTTCTTTTTTTATGATGTTGTATCTGCCATTCGTGGTAATAGTAAATATCTGATTTTGAAGGACATTTTGGTAACATTTTAGTATAGGAACCAATTCTCACTATTAGCTAGTTTCTTAATAGCATACCTATTATTAACATATTGGCTGTTTATTAGTACTTTAAAGCATTTATTCTACATGACCATGTTCTACATCTCTAATCCAACCCAATACCTAAACTTAACAACTACCTTACTAACTATTAATAAGCAGCAAATTAGGAGTTTATTGAGGCAAAAGTAGCAGTTAATGGTGTGTTAATAGCGAGAATTGAACCTTAAAATAAAGTATGACCATCATTTTTGTTTCTTGAAGCAAAGTCATCTGAGACAAAATCATCTCTGCTTTTTAAAAGCAATGAAATATCCACACGGCTTGCTGTTGTTTAGTCGTCTATAGAGGAAACAGCAGAACAGACTCTACTTCCCGGGAAGACTCGGGTCATTTAATGTGTGCAGCCACCTGTTAGAGATGTTCTATTGGTTTGCAATAGCCGGCGTGCTTTACTCTTGTATAGTGCAGAGGGAGCAACACTAGTTCAGTCGATTCCGAGAATCCGAACAAAGTGATAAAGGAGGCCGGTTGTGTTATCAGACGTCACCTGGGCTCTCCTGAAGCATGATGCTGGTGAAATCGGAGTCCATCCTGAAAATACTCTCCCCATCCAACCCACAGCGGAGGACCTTTAGCCACTGGCTTGTTCAACAACAATGTTATAGAAAAGCACTACTGGGGAAGTTTTCTGCCGGTTGCCATAAGACAATGCAGCATTACTTATCTCCCAGTTGTGCCCGCCCTCACGTTATTTTGAGCTGTCAACCGGGCCTGGAGTAACTTTGCACGTATCTCTTTTATCTCGCTCTGTGATGTCTTGCGCAAGAAGGAAGACTGAGCTGTGTGTTTTGCATTTGATGTTTCCGCTATTTTGCTTTGAATTTCCCATCAGGGATCAATAATGCACATCCATTTCTTGCTAACTTTTCACACTTTCACAGAAAAAGAAGACCATTTGGCAAGAGAGGGCGCAGGGCGGCGAGATAAGACCATCCTAAGACATGACAAAGTCAGGGTGAGTGCAGTACGTGCCCGGAAGCTTTGATAGCGATGGATAGAGAGCGGCACGGGGAAAGTCAGTTAGCAATTAAAGATATCTAATTGAAGAATAGTAGAAACAGCAGAGCAGCGGTTCTCCATTGGCAGACTGTGCCACATTGATCTGGGCCAAATTAAGATTTATTTATCTTTTCCTAAAGGGAATTAATTCTGGTACTGGAGGGATAGTTTAAATACATTTCATATGTTAAAGTGGTCTGTAATACTTTACAGCTTCTCATTAGTTCTTGTAGCTCAACTGATAAAGCATAATGTTAGCAACACTAAAGCCATGGGTTTGATTCCCAAGGAACATAGGAAATGATGAAATGGCTCAATTTGGAGCCATTGACGTGTGAAAACATTGATTGTGGCCACAAATTACTAATTTGTTTCCTTGATTTAACTATAACGAGGGAATAAATTAGTAATTTGTGGCAACAAATAAGCAAGTCATGCATTTTTTATAATAAAAAAACAATTTAATAAATAGAAAATTAAAAGGAATGATATTAAATTAAAATTAAAGTTTTCCGTAGCGTTGTAAATGTGTTCACGGTCAGTATTTTGTAAATTTAATTCATTCTTGCTAAATTTATAAAGAAGATGGAAAGTATAGTTATTAAACATTATACACTCTAAAAAATGCTGGGTTGTTTTAACCCAATGTTGGGTCAAATATGGACTAACCCAACTGTTGGGTTAAATTTTGGTTACATTTTTAAATTAGCTTTTTAACCCAACAGTTGGGCTAGTCCATATTTGACCCAACACTGGGTTGAAACAACCCAGCATTTTTTAGAGTGTACTTACACAAATTATGAAAGAAAACTAAGGATAAATGGAAATGGTAACATTTTAGTATAGGGACCAATTCTCACTATTAACTAGTTGCTTATTAGCATACCTATTATTAACATATTTTCTGTTTATTAATAGCTAGTTTTAAAGCACAAATTGTGCATGACCATATTCTACATCCTTAAACCTACCCAATACCTAAACTTAACAACTACCTTATTAACTATTAATAAAACAGCAAAGTAGGAGTTCATTGAGGCAAAAGTCGTAGTAAATGATTTGTTAATAGCTAGAATTGGACCATAAAAATAAGTGTGACCATATAAATCATGAGTAAAAACATGAGTAAACAAAAACTGTAGGAGATTAGCAGATATTGTGAGAATCCCATTTTTATAGTTAAAATAGTCACCTATCTGTCAGAATTCGTTTTTGCATTTAGCAGACACTTTTTTCCCCAAAAACCAACATGTAATGTATTTAAACAAGATATTTTAACAGTACGTGTGTCCTTTTGGACTCAAAACCACAACTTTGGCATTGCTAGCATCGGTTACTGAGCTACTTCACATCTACCCTGAAATACACAATACTGAGACACTGTGATCCCAGGCCAGGCAATCTGTTCCTAATCATCAAGCTCCATTCACCACCAGATCATTACCTTCACATTAAACCAGCACACCAAAGAAAGACCAGTCCACAACATCAAGTCTTCACAACTCAATTAAAAACACTCAGAATTCAATCTGGTGAATTTTATGTTACAACGGAACCCATTATGACGGCGTCAGTGAAGTGCATCAGCCCAAACAGTGAGAAGATGCGCAGTCTCAGCTAATGGTGAATATCCTGAACCTTCCAGCATCTCTGACTCCTGACGTTTATCTAATGTACTGAAGCGTTTTATTGTAGTAAGCTAAAACTTCAACTCTGCACTCTTTAGTAAGCGAACCTGCTGCCTCTGAATTATTTTGCCTTCTACAAGGATGTTTTTCTCCTTTAATAATTCTGCTGCTTGATGGATAAACAATGGGTTCTGTGCTCATGCATTCACAACATTAATTATCCAAGGACACTCTCAAGGAATTTTGAATTAATCCGGAGCTGATTACAGTTTTAACTGGGATTGTTGCATCGAGGAACAACAAATAAACTCTTCGAGCCCTGATAAAAGACTTGACTACGTGTGAATGTGTGCATGCCTCTGATAAATTAATGCCGTGTTCTCAGTTGCACTTTCTGTGCATTAATGGCCCCCTTTAGTGTTACAGGCTAAATAGATCAGTAATTAGCCAGAGAGCGGCTTTCTCTATATGTTTGCCGCAGTGGTGCATGGTGAATGTGAGCTCTAATGGTGGCTTAGACTGCATGGTATCAATAGATGGCTAAGACTTTTAAAGGTGCTGTACAGAGAGAGAGGGAGAGATAAAAGCCGAGTGTTGCATGAAGGAGTGGAACATCAATATTCAATGGGCTCTGGAGAATCCTCTTTTGAGAGTTTCTCCTCTGGACCTGAGCACACACATGTAACACAAACACACACACACACACCTGCTCATCCTCTCTCTTTCTCTGTTCTAGTCCCTCAACCATTTCAGTGTTCCTCACACAATATTTGCATCTCTCAAGCATTGCAAAAAAGTATATTTAATGTTTTCTGTGCATTTACCAGGATAATACCAAGATTTTCTTTGAAGTATCTTGAAATAACAAAGCTATTTTGTCAGTTATCATGGTAAAATCATGATATTATTTAGAGTATTATTTAAATTATTATTATTTTTTTACATTTTCTGTTGTAATACCACAGTATTTTTAAGTACTTTGAGGAACCATGATTTTGGACATTTACCACAGTAATACTATGTTATTACTTGAAGCACCTTAAGCATGAATAAGAATGCTAGTCGGAGAGTTACCATTGTAAAGTCATGATATTATTTGAAAAGCCTTAAAATTATGACATTTTGAACATTTACTATAGTAATACCACAGTATTATTTGAAGTACCTTGAAGAACTATGTTTTTTAGACATTTACCACAGTAATAGTGTGATGTCACTTGAAGTACCTTGGTGAACATTGTTTTTTTGTGCATTTACTATATCATGGTCTTTAAATATACTTTAAATAATACCACACTTTATGACATTTACCATGATAATACTACGGTGTTTCCAGGCTTCAACATCCTGGTTGTCAATGTGAACTATACTATATATCAAATCTGAAACATCCCTTTACCATGGTACCACCACTGTATTTATATTGATAATTAATTCACTATTCTGCTCTATTGTGTTTTTGTGTTATTGCTCAATTATTTGTTTAATGATTTAATTATTATAATTTACGCAATTGCAATTTATAAGATTTGGAATGGTCTTTGATATAAAAATAAATAGGCCAATATCTCCATTAAAATCCAAATTCCACAAGATGTAGTATGCAGGGTCAAAGCTATACAATAGAAGTATACTACAAGTGTACAAGACTGACGCACAGAGAGCACATGTACATGCATGCTAAGTCAAAGAAAGAATGAGTCAAAGGTCAAAAATAGTCTACCACAACAGCCTAACTTAAAAGAAAAGCTGTTATAAAATATGAATGCGTGTTTGAAAATGCAGGCTGTCTCTGAGTGCAGCTGGTATTTGGGTTATGTTGTGGCTCTTACACAACTGTGTGCGGCATACACAGACTTCACTAAAATAGAATATTACTTTTCTCTAAAACACAGTCTACACTGAAAGTGAGCAACATGACAAAACTAGAACACTCTCGTTATAATCAATAAAGTTGTCTACTTAGTATCTCTTAGTTTCAAGTAGATATCCAGTAGTACAGCGATATATGCTGCATACATATGCAAAATAATCATACTGATCAAACACACTTTCTACAAACAGTTCTGCATCTACTTAATGAGCTCCATCTACTACAAACAAACCTCTTTTAAAAGTGTCTTTGAAAAGATTTGACATCACTGCGCCAAATCCAGTAACCAGGCAAGTCTCTCATGTGCTCAAAAGCTTGAGTGAAGCTGGCAATTTTAGCTTGTGCTTGCCAGTTTTTGGGCAATAGAGCGCAACAGTGATGGCCCACTTTTGTAGCAGTCTTTTTTTCCCCTATTTTCTTTAGTTGTTGTTTTTTCTTTTCTTTTTTTTTAAATAAGAAGAATAAATGAATTCTAAGTCATTGGCATGAACCAAATCAAACAGTTCTGAGATGAATCACAACAGTTATAAACTCTTATTTGAAGCCAAAAAAAAAAGTATAAAGGTTTATAAAAGTATACAATGTTTCACAAAAAGCCAATGAAGCATTTAAAAAATATTTAAAAATAGCAATGCAATACAAATCTGTCAGTTTAGAGTCATTCCAAATCTTTCATTTTCCCCTATTTTCTTTAGTTATTGTTTTTTCTTTTCTTTTTTTTTAAATAAGAAGAATAAATGAATTCTAAGTCATTGGCATGAACCAAATCAAACAGTTCTGAGATGAATCACAACAGTTATAAACTCTTATTTGAAGCCAAAAAAAAAGTATAAAGGTTTATAAAAGTATACGATGTTTCACAAAAAGCCAATGAAGCATTTAAAAAATATTTAAAAATAGCAATGCAATACAAATCTGTCAGTTTAGAGTCATTCCAAATCTTTCAAGTTAAAAAATAAAATAAAGTACTAAAGTAGTAGTAGTACTAAAGATTTATCGCATGAATCAATCACTCCAAACATAACCAGTCATATACAATGATAATGCGATGGAGGCATTGCTTCCTCTTACGTGACTTTCCCCCATTCATTCTCAATTATCCCCAGCAAACTCACCGCATGCTTTAGGGGGTCTGTTAAAACTCAATGGGCTCAGGGGAGGCGAGAGAGACGAGACTCTCTCTGTAACTTTACCTGCTGGTGTCACTGTTGTAAAATGTTTCCTTAGAAAAACAAGTGATTTTCTCTTTTTAATGTTATATGTGTAGGCCTAATATTAGTGTTGTTTTCTTTTTGTACTACGGATGTTTTTCTCATCCAATATTTTTTTCAAGAGGCCCTGCCTCCCTTGCCTCCTTGGAGGAAACACCCCTGATATATATGTGACCCTGGACCACAAAACAAGTCACATGTCTATGAATAAATAAGCTTTTCATCAATGTATGGTTTGTTAGGATAGGGCAATATTTGGCCGAGATACAACTATTTGAAAATCTGGAATCTGAGGGTGTAAAAAAATCTAAATATTGAGAAAATCGCCTTTAAAGTTGTCCAAAGGAAGTCCTTAGCAATGCATATTACTAATCAAAAATTAAGTTTTGATATATTTACTGTAGGAAATTTACAAAATATCTTCATGGAACTTGATATTTACTTAATATCCTAAAGATTGTTGGCATAAAAGGAAAATCAATCATTTTGACCCATGCAATGTGTTTTTGGCTATTGCTACAAATATACCCCAGCGACTTAAGACTGGTTTTGTGGTCCAGGGTCACATATATACTCTTGAGCTGTTTCGTCTGTTGGCCACAATTTTCTGGTTTGCGATCTTTCTCTTCAGGAATCATGGGTAATATAATTCATCACCTGAAATGTGGCTATTTTTAACCATTTTAAACAAATGAAGTTGAAATTACACTTGTTATGGACTGATGTTGTGAACTGGTCTTTCTTTGGTGTGCTGGTTTAATGTGAAGGTAATGATCTGGTGGTGAATGGAGCTTGATGATTAGGAACATTGTATTGTGTATTTCAGGGTAGATGTGAAGTAGCTCAGTAACCGATGCTAGCAATGCCAAAGTTGTGGTTTTGAGTCCAAAAGGACACACATACTGTTAAAATATCTTGTTTAAATACATTACATGTTGGTTTTTGGGGCAAAAAGTGTCTGCTAAATGCAAAAACGAATTCTGACAGATAGGTGACTATTTTAACTATAAAAATGGGATTCTCACAATATCTGCTAATCTCCCACAGTTTTTGTTTACTTATGTTTTTACTGATTTCCATGGTCACACTTATTTTTATGGTCCAATTCTCGCTATTAACAAATCATTAACTACGTGACTTTTTTTTAACAGAAGCATATACCATCAACTAACATGAGAGCTCATTATACAGAATTGTTAAACACCAAATGTCTCAATGGAGAAAACGAATAGGGATTTTTACTTCCCGAACTCGACCGTTGCACTCTATATACATGACATGGACTGTAGGCATCCCATCCGAGGCTGAAACTACACTGACTGTTGTTATGTCACATCCGTAACTCCTGTGCTCTGAACTCTTAATGAACATAATTCACCCTGATCTCCATCCGGCGCGGACCGTGATCCCGCTAATGTCTAATCCCACCTGCCGTTTCCACTCTGACTGTGGCGGGGTCGTAATAAAGCAGACCTCATTAAAAGCACGTTTGCTTCCTGTGCACCATGGGCTGCCTGCCCTCGGCCTGTTTTCCTACTCTCTCTCTTTCTCTCCATATATTTTTAGTCTTGTTTCACTCTCGCTGTGTTTTAATTTCAGCTGGCATCCTTGAAATTAGAGGAGAGATAAAAGGGATCCAGCGCTATGTTAATATCTCTTTGAAGATGAGTTGAGTTGGCCGTAGAATCCCTGGCTTTTCTCTTCCTGAGCGGAATACCGAATGAGGCGATCCTGCCTCGTCAGCTCCGTCAAGACGCGATCATGAAACCAGTCACCCTCTCGCTCCATCTATCATGTGGGTATTCTCCTCCTTTATTTATTTACCCTTGCGCTCGACTTTTTAAACAGAGGCGCCTCTCTTTCTGCCTGCCTGCCTGCTTCGATTCGTCCATCTTCCCTGTCCTTGCGTGTCACTCGGGTCGGTGTGCGATGTCATGGTTTACCGTCTTAAGCCTCATTACTTCTTAATGGGCATGAGATATCTGAAAATAAACCCCGGAGTCAGATCTCTGCACTTCCCTGGCAAATAGACCAACACATACTGGACTTTAACAAGACATGCATGAATATTCACACTGCTACGGTCTTTGATCAGCTTCCTGACATCCCGTTCCCCTCCACCCTTTCTTTCTACCCATTTCGTTTCAAACACACAATCGCTCATTTCTTCTCTAGCTCTCTTTCTGACACTCTTGATCTATTCCAAAATTTGCAAGCTGCCTCGTTGTCTGCATCCTAACTGAAAAGAAACCTCATAAGCGAATGATTTGGATCGCTCTAGGCAGCGAATCAGCATGCCGCATATATACTCCTCACGCAATGCCCACAAGAGACTCCACTCACAATTGATTTCAATAGAGTTTGACGTTGGCATGCTACTTCCAATACAATTGTCTACTAAGCATAATAATATTGTAAATTTTTGATTTGAAATATAATGGTTTAGATTTCTCTCACCTAAGGGCTAAGGGCACTGTATATTTATTAACTTAAAGTATTTTATTTAATAATTTATTTACTTATTTACTTGTTTATTTATTTAAATATGACATTTATTGTTTTTGTTTAAATATTAATTATTAAAAAATAATTTTTTAAAATCAATTTTTGATTTTTTTTTTAATGATTTAATTAATTATGAGCTTAGGTAACACTTTAGTATAGTGACCAATTCTCACTATTAACTAGTTGTTTATTAGCATGCATATTGCAAGCATATTGGCTGTTTATTAGTGTCACGAATCCAGTCCATGAACTTCCGTCTGCTAGCCATCAGAAGTCACCCTTTCCATTTTCATTGACTCTCGCACAACACACTGTTGCATATCATCCCGGACTACATATCCGATCATTCATTGCACTGATTGCACGCAGCACTGATTGCACACAGCTGTTTCATATCACTCACTCACTATTTAACACTCACTCTGATCCCTTCCCGCTGCCGAGTATTGTTTAGCGCTTATCACTCCCCTAGCAATAGCTACTCTACGGAGCCATTTAAAGTTTTTCGTTGTTCAGTCATAGTCTTGTCCTGCCTGATTTTCCGTGTTCCTGATCATTGCCTGTTTATCTTTAGTTAACCCTTTGCCTGCTGTTTCGGACTGTGTTTGCACCTCGCCTGGACTCTAGCTTATCCCGGACTATATATCCGATCATTCATTGCACTGATTGCACGCAGCACTGATTGCACACAGCTGTTTCATATCACTCACTCACTATTTAACACTCACTCTGATCCCTTCCCGCTGCCGAGTATTGTTTAGCGCTTATCACTCCCCTAGCAATAGCTACTCTACGGAGCCATTTAAAGTTTTTCGTTGTTCAGTCATAGTCTTGTCCTGCCTGATTTTCCGTGTTCCTGATCATTGCCTGTTTATCTTTAGTTAACCCTTTGCCTGCTGTTTCGGACTGTGTTTGCACCTCGCCTGGACTCTAGCTCATGTTATTGGATTACCCCTCATGTCAAGCCCTCTGGATATTGTTAGCCGCTCATCGACCATGCCCGTTTTGGATTACTCTTCTGTCTTGCCCTCAATATACCTGTTTGTAGCAATAGCTACTCTACGGAGCCATTTCGAGTTTTTCGTTGTTCAGTCATAGTCTTGTCCTGCCTGATTTTCCGTGTTCCTGATCATTGCCTGTTTATCTTTAGTTAACCCTTTACCTGCTGTTTCGGACTGTGTTTGCACCTCGCCTGGACTCTAGCTCCCGTTATTGGATTACCCCTCATGTCAAGCCCTCTGGATATTGTTAGCTGCCCATCGACCACGCCCGTTTTGGATTACTCTTCTGTCTTGCCCTCAATATACCTGTTTGCCATTGTCTGACCGATGCCTGTTTTATGACCACGTCTCTGTCTCCTATTAAAGCTTTGCAGATGGATCCGCAAGTCTCATGTCTTGTCAGCCCCGTAACAATTAGTACTTATAAAGCACATATTAATGCCTCATTTTGCATGACCGTAATAACTAAACATAAACGTAATAACTACCTTACTAACTATTAATAAGCAGCAAATTAGTTTACAGAGGCATAAGTCATAGTCAACAGTTAGTTAATAGTGAGAATTTGCCCCTAAACTGAAGTGTGACCTTAGCTTTTTATCAGCTTGAAACTCCAGTTTAAGAAACCCTGTTCTGCATAAAGTATACATGCCTTAGAATTTGTTGTGTACAATTCTAATTCCTAAATGAGATTTCAATAGGAATTACAAACAGGATGCAAATGTACCTAGTTTGTCAAGAAAGATGTTTGAACTTACACCTATATAAATGTGTATTTAGTTCATGTTTGATAACTTCTGTGGACCAGGGAGAAAGAACACAACATTTCCCAAAAAGCATTACCTGTGTCAAGTTCCTTACATTGCAATTCCTCTATATGTCTTTGCAATTCAATTCAAATTCATACTTAGTAATTGAACAGGAGCCAATTCTTCAATTCTAAATTTTGCACAAACCCGGAATCTGTCATTTGGAACAGTCTTCATGTCAGCAGCATGCCTAAAAATGCTTTCTAGATAAGCAGACAAGTGCTTGGAAAAGCGCTTCTGTGTGCATTTACTAATCCTGTCTTATCAGATTGGCTTGTTTATCACTGCGCCTCTGTATCGCTCCCTCCTGATGAACAGTTTGACACGAAGAGATCAGCGTGAGACGAGAAACCCCAGAAGAAAACCTCAACATGTAGGGGCACAGCATCTCAACATTTAACACGACAAAAGCATGTGCGGCATCAATATCTGACAGTCTAAGACATGAGATGAATCCAGCACTCCCTGGGGTTCACACATTCAATTTTACTTCTCATGTAGGCGCGTTTCCATTACAGATTTGCACAAAACTTTGGCGATATTTTCTGAATGTCGATAAAAAAGTATTGCGAAATGACGGCGTTTCCATTAACCAATGTTATGCGGCTGAAACGTAACCTTTTGCCTCTCACGATAAGTCATGGCAACGGATTTTGGTGGGATTTTGACGGATTTTGGCTATATTTATTCAAAGGAGGCTTATGCATGTATCTTTACAGAAGCAGCAAAGAGAGCTGCTTCAGAAACGTGCGTGGCGCGGCTGGAATAAACCATAGACTGTATAAAAACTTAAACAAGCATTGAGTGGCCGTAATCAGCTTCAGTGACCGTATCAGAGCCACACTGCACCGCAGACGTGTGCAGTGTAAATTGTCTAAGTATTAATAGTAGGGAAAGCCCCTTATACTGGAGCCTGGACACTTAGGAAGTGTTTGTTGGAGGTTATAGTACACTGAAGAATGATCATAAGATTTTTTACATACGCCATGTGACCTGTAAATGCGAAAAAGCCGTTTCCATTGCGGTTTTGCGAATTAATCCTTTTTCGCATTGCCTGAAAAACCACCTCATGTGAGCGTAAAAACTTTTTTGCGATATATGGACGTTTTTGCGAAATTGACGCGTTTCCATTAGGCGTGTTTTCAATTCGCAATTTCAATTTGCGCAATTTGAAGGGTAATGGAAATGCGCCTACAGTGGCTTTATTTAAGCATTTTAGACTTGTTGATCAGCATGAGTGGTAATGACCACGATCACAGTATACATAACTTATAATATAATATATATATATATATATATATATATATATATATATTAAGGTGACCAGGTGTTCACGGCCTCATGTGTCTGTGGCCCTCAGTCTTTTAAAAACGCAGTGGGATGCGACCCTGCTGTGCTGCACCAAGCTGTTTAAACTTTGCCAAAAACACAAACCTGCCAATTAAACATCGCACTGCTATAATTAAATATTAACTTTTATTGGCAGAACCCATTTAGAAGATGCTTATGTGTAAACAATTGAAATATTTTATTTATATGATGCTACAGATGCCTGTATCTTGTTTGTTTTAACCAACAAAAACGTGTAACTTCTGTTTGTTTCTGTGTTGTATGTATTGCTGTTTGCTAGTGTTTATGTAATGCTATTAAGTTGATCTAATAACTATTATTAATAAAAAAAATAATCTATTTCAGCTATTTGTTCAGGCAACATTTCTCATTTCATTTGGTTTAACTTGCACTGAAGCAACTAAAGCTAAAAATAAAAATAATTTTAATAATCGCATCCAAAATAAAAGTTTTTGTTTGCATAATATATGTGTCTGTATCTTGTTTGCTTTAACCAACAAAAACGTGTAACTTCTGTTTGTTTCTGTGTTGTATGTATTGCTGTTTGCTAGTGTTTATGTAATGCTATTAAGTTGATCTAATAACTATTATTAATAAAAAAATAATCTATTTCAGCTATTTGTTCAGGCAACATTTCTCATTTCATTTGGTTTAACTTGCACTGAAGCAACTAAAGCTAAAAATAAAAATAATTTTATTAATCGCATCCAAAATAAAAGTTTTTGTTTGCATAATATATGTGTGTGTCCTGTGTTTATTTATTGTGTATATATAAATACACACACATACAGTATATATTTTGAAAATATTTACATGTATATACATTATATTATTAAATTGTATATTATATATAAATGTCATATATAAACATAACATATATATATATATATATATATATATAATAAATAAACAGTACACACTCATATATTATGTAAACAAAAACTTTTATTTTGGATGTGATTAATCGCGATTGATCGTTTGACAGCACTAATTTAAACAAAGACTAATAAAAATGACAAACACAACAAAATTACTGAAAATGTACAATTAATGTGAAAACCGAAAACAAAAACAAAATCTTATTAAATTAACAAATAATATAATAGCATAGCAAATGTCGCGTTCAAAAAGCATTCGTAAAAATGTGCAACAATTATAATGATTGGAGAATGGGATTAGAAAGGGGGCATTTATGTTAAAAAAAATAAATAATAATAATATATATATATATATATACA
>NW_015505440.1:1246721-1247169 GCF_001515645.1 Sinocyclocheilus grahami | reverse complement strand
ACACACACACACCACACACTCTCCCCGCCGGTTTCCTCGGAAGCACACTAGGCTGAGGGTGTAATTGCCAGTTAATTACTCTGCTCTTGACCTGTGAGCGAAATGAGTCGCTTTGGTGCTGCTATCTGTATAAAATGCATTAGTTCCAGGTTTCTCTAATTGCTTTAATTAGTCATGAAGGAAGGCCTGATCTGCTGCTAATTGATAACGATTTAAATAGAACAGCAAATGGCTGGATAGGAATGAGATTTCCTGACAAATTTGGTGAAAAACTGCAAATTACTTGGAAATCCAAGTATTGTTTATCATCCACAACATGTGATTAATCATCTATCTATCTATCATTGTGTTTTTGTTATAAAGTGCTTGAGAAAATGGTCACCATAAAGAAAAAAGGTACTATTGTTTTTTTTTACAGACCTCATATGAGGATGAACAGGGAGAAAAA
>NW_015505440.1:1200734-1245156 GCF_001515645.1 Sinocyclocheilus grahami | reverse complement strand
TGGAAGACGTTTGGGACGACCAGAACCCTTCCTAGAGCTGGCCTAATAAATCATAAAAAATGTCAACAATTCTGTGTTTTTCTGTCAATATGGGGTGCTGTGTGTACATTAATGAGGAAAAAAATTAACTTAAATGATTTTAGCAAATGGCTGCAATATAACAAAGAGTGAAAAATTTAAGGGGGTCTGAATACTTTCCGTACCCACTGTATATATATATATATATATATATATTACCTACTTATTAAAATGTCAAGTGTAAAATCCATCCAAGATGCAGTCAAGACACACAGCAATATGGCTAATGTGACCAAGTCTAAATGAAATATGCAGATCTAATCAGATAGAAATGTGATTGATCAATATGCATGAAATGACTAAAGCGTAAAACATCTCAGAAGTGACTGAAATATCTTTCCTCATCACCACAGTTCAAAAGCAAACGCTCTAGACCACTTATAATGTAATGTACATTCCTTAAACGAAAATCTTGGACATAAAGTTGGGATATTTATGATAAGGATTTAGACTTCCAAAATGTAGCAGGTATTACAACTGGTACAACAATAAAACGATTTATTCATCTTCCTCTGGAAGGTGGCACTTTATCAGTTGGCCCAGGCTGAAGTTGTTAAATAATAATAGCTGCCTGAGAAATTATGCTGCTATTTAAAAAATAAATAAATATATAAAATCCATCCACAAAGCTGTTTAGACATGACAAGAATTAAATGGATTCCTTGTAGAATAATTCTACTTTGAATAACAATGGCAGATTGTTCACATTCAGAAAATGAGGTGTTGGCAGTGGACATGTCTCTCGTTCTCTATGGTTGATTATTGAAATAATGCTGCTTCATTGAGACCTGAACAGACAATTAAACAGAAAATGAAACGACGGCAGTGTACCCTTCCTTTTGTCAGTACATTTAGAAGAACGGATAACCTTCAAGCTAAAAAACACACACTGAATAAACAAACATGAGCACATTGTAAAGCTCAAATCATTGAACCAACTTCTTTTTGTGATGTGTGAACAAACAATGCCATTTACTGCTGGAAAATCCATAATACTGTACCTATGCCAAGTTTTCAGAGACAGGCCCATATCCTGTCCTGCCGCCACCCCTCGCCTGCCCTCATGAGACGTGAGCGATTGGAGAAAACATTATCATAGACATTCCACCTCACATTTCATTTGCCATGTTCTGGAATATATACAACAATAATCTGCACCTACCACACCCAACCTGTCGATTACTGTCTTGGATATGGCCACACAAACAAACACCTGAGACCTTCAAGAAAAATGTGCAACCCATACTTATATAATGTGATGAGTGAAACAGGATATTCAATAAAATATGCAGGGCAGGAATTGATTTTTTAGAAAAGAATGGCACACAGTAGAACATTTAATATATAAATTATTTAATATTATTAACATACTAATAAAGCAAATTATAGTTATTATTATTAAATATATACTATAAAATAGCAATATACAATTTTAATATACAGCATATACTAAAATACTAAAATTTACTAATAGTAACAAATCTCATGAAAAATGGGGGCAAAAACAAAAGTGTTGCGTTTATAATTTTGTTCAATTTTGTATATATATATATATATACAATAAGATGATTTGTATTCCAAATAAGCATTGACTGAATTTGAATTTGAATGATCATAGTTTATATGCAATGCTCTTTTGGTGTACAGTAATACACAATAAAGTGCTTTATGAATCTCTCCTTCATTAATTCATTCATCAAAATAGATAGATAGATAGATAGATAGATAGATAGATAGATAGATAGATAGATAGATAGATAGATAGATTTTTTTTAAATTAAAAATAATTTAACATGCAGTGCATTCAGAATATGCATTGCCTAAATTTAAATGATCACACACACACACACACACACATTAAACTGTTTTTGCAGTGTGCGACTTTTTTTCTTCCATCATTAATCATGCCTCATTTTGTCTGCACACATTCATTGAAAAAACATGCCCTGATCAAACATTCAAAATACCACCAGGAACATGTAATAAAGTCAATGTGGTCCATTTTGATTTCATGCTGACTTTAACATACGTACCCTTATCAAGCACCTCACCTGCCCCTACATCTCCCCCTTTCACCCCGCTCGCAGTGGATTTGAAAGCCAAGCGCTGGATTTATCGAGCTGTTTTTGACCCCATTAGAGGTCTGAGAGGAGCCGAGCGATTTCACCTTCCCTTGCTGGCTATGTGGATATAATCTCCTAATTACTGGAAGTCTACGTGATGTTTTTCAACACCGCAATTATCTGGCTTTTTTAGTGAGTCCGTGCGTATGTATGTGCATGTGTGCGTTTCATTAAAAAAGATTTATGAAATCGCATCTGATGGTGTGTTCAGAGAGTTCGTTAATGGAATAAAACATGCCAGTGCTTCATTTATCAGATGTTTGTCATGTTTATCTTTGGCTTAATGGTACTTTTGTAAATGAGCTCTGTTCGGTCTCTTCACTCAAATGTGTCTGTCTTGCCCATTTTCTGTTTCACTCTCTTAAGATTTGACTATGTTTTTTTGGAATAACAAAACAGGGACTTATACTGTAATAATAAACTGCTTAAGTCTGCAATCAAAGCCTGACATCTCAGTATGAACTCAAATGTTTCTCATTCAATACTTTAAAGGTCAAATTTTCTGAGCTACACCGTCCAAATTCGTTTTAGAGCTCCACACTCTTACGGTATGCAAATTGACTCATTTGCATTTATTTTAAGGGATTTTAGGAGACAAAGTTGATACATGAACCCCATTAAGTCTTACAAATGAAAGAGCAACTTCATGTCCATTAAGTATAGTGAGTCTATTAGTTGATTTTGCAAACCAGGTCAGAACTATGAATAAAAGTGTATTTTATCTAATATGCAGGTCACTTTCAGCATGACATTTGTGTCCCGCTGGTTGCCCTTTTCTCTGTAAGCCAGATTTCACATTCAAACCTCACAGACATATGAGTTTCTGAGGTTCTTTACAAACCAGGAAACATTGTGTCTTTAATGTGTGTGCAGTTAGGGCATAAGGTCAGGGAGTCTAGCTCTGTTTCTGCCTCATTTTGTGTGCAGTAAAGAGCACAGGCTGTCCGACTCTGTCTGTATCTGAGTCTGTACGCTGTCAATGCTTCTCTGGATTCAAGGCTGGTGACAGTATAGGCAGATTCTCTGTTTAGTCAAAGAACATCTTTCTAGATTTCTGTTCTGTGCTGAATTTTCATCCGGTGTTTTTTTTTAAAGCAACCACTCAAAACATCCCAGCAACAGCACAGCAGCACTGACAGCCACTCAGAATTCCCTAACCACCACCTAGCAACCACCAACAATACCCTAGCAACAGGATACCAACATAACATCTCCATCATCCTCCCAAAACACCCTAACAATCCTTTACATCAACATTAACAACCACCCAGAATATAGCAACTTCTACCCAGGGAACAACCAGAGCACCCTAGCAACAGCATACCAACACTAACAATCACCCAGAATACCCTAACCACCACAAAACCCTGGCAACGACACAACATCTCTATAATCTATACAAAGTCCATAACAACAACCCCAAGCAACCACCCAAAACACACTAACAATTACCTTGCAACCCCCCAGAACCACAACATTGTCTACCATCTACAAAAAACTCCATAACAATCACCTAGCAACCAAAACCAAAACACCCTAACAATCAATTAGCAGCCACAAACAACACCCTAGCAACAGCATACCAACACTAACAACCACCCTGAATATAGCAACATATACCCAGAGAATTCTAACAACAGCATAGCAGCTCAACCACCCAAACAACACTAACAATAACCCAGAATTCCCTAACAACCACTTAGCAACACCTAGCAACCACACAATAGCTCTATCAAGCACACAAAACTCCACAACAACCCCTTAGCAACCTCCCAAAACACCCTACCATGTACCTAACAACCACCCCGAACACCCTAGCGACAGTATAGCAAGACTAACAACCACCAAGAATACACTAACAACTACATAGCAACCACACAGAACACCTTAACAACAGCATAGCAGCACTAACAATCACCCAGAATACCCTAACCACTACTTAGTAACCACACAGAACACCCTAACAACACAAACAATCACAATGAATACCCTAGCAACTAGAGATTCACTGATTGCAATTGTCTTGGCCGATTCCGATTTTCGATTGTTTTGTAAGTGTGACCTGCTGATACCGATTTTTGCCGATAACCGATTTTCTTTCTAAAAACTATAATTGATAGCGTGTACACAAAAAAATCTATACTTTTTTTAAGTGCAAAAAAATGATTTACATAATAAAAAAAAATTATTAAACATTACAATTTCCTTAATCTGAACAAAGTTACAGATGTTCTCTCACTTCAACAACTCTCCAAATAAAATGCTCTGTGACTAGAAAAGAGGTAGAAATAACAATTAACTGAAAAAGAGTTGCTGTATATAACAAAACAGATGTAATTTCCCACTGTTTCTTAAATTGTCATTTTTTTCACTAGCCTTGTTAAATGTGTTCAAAATATTAGAGAAATATAGTAGCTCAATGCGTAGAAGATCTTGATTAGGTTAAAACCGAAACCCATTATTTTGCTAATTGCGCTCTCCTGTGGCCTCGGGAAACAAGTCAAAAGTTTCCTTAAGACTTATTTAATCTCCATAAAAAACATAAGAAAGGAGTTTACATTTTATTTTGTGTTTGACTGTTAAAAAAATTATATATATGCCTATATATATATGTGTGTTGTTTGTCTTAATAAAGTGGGCAAATTAAAAATACAGTGGTTAAATTGAAAAAAAAATTATATTGCTCTGATTTAAGAAAGGTTATAAAAAAATGTCAATAATTATCGATACCGAACGATATTAAACATATAGCGTTGATATATTTTTTAGCTATATCGCCCAACCCTACTACACAGCAATCCAAAATATATCAATCCACAACATCTCAGCTCTGTTAACCTCCCAAAACACAATGACAAGCACATAGCAACCACCCATAATACCCTAGCAACCACCTGGCTGCACAAACAACCTGGAATTGCGGCAGTGAGTTTTGCAATTACTGTGGTTTTCTTTATAAATTTTAGAACTGTAGTTAAACTTTCTCTCACTGTTGGTTATGACTTTGATTTTTCATTTTGCTTATGTCTAGCTTATGATAAATCTGGAATGGCCCAGAAAACTCCATTATCATGCACCAGAACATCTGCATTGAGTTCACCTCATTCTCTTCCATAAACACCCGTCACTATGTGCACAGTGTGGGAAAAAATCACCCATAGCAATAATGCCATTTGTTCTATCAAGGTGGAGATCCCTGTAATCGTGTGTAAGTAACTTGCTCGGATGCAGTGAAACATCCATGTAGTTTTTCACTGTCAGACGTTGCTTTCTCTTCTGCCACACTTCAGTCCTTTCCAACCAGACGAATGATGGTCTAAATATATTTTTTCCGCCCAGGCCTGACTCCTAATGTAGATACATTGCTTGTTTCAAACTATACTTATGATGAAAAACAAGATATTTTGTCTTCTATTCTGTTTCACACTTTGTTGTTTCATTTTATTACAGTGTTTTTTTTTCTCCGATGGGTATATCAACCATTCACTTTGTGCCTTTGTTTCTCTGTCTAGCCATCTGTCTGTCTCTCTCTCTGTCGATCTGTCTGATTCTTACTCATTGATTTTTCTTTTCTCAAAGAAAAAAAAATGTCTAAGATGAGCAACGCTTGCACTTCTGAATTTTATTAAGAAGCTGTGTTTTGTTCCCCACCTACAGAGACATACTCATTAAAGCCAGAAAGATAGAGGCAAAATGATAAACACAGTTCTTACATGCACCCTTTGTCCAAATTTGATAAAATTCTCAGTCTTATTCAATAGTATCAGTTAACAGAGAAACAATCAATATCAGTGTGATACGCTACGGTTTTGTGTGATATCTCAAGTGTGTTTGTTTATCTATAAATTTGAAACATATTCCAGTCTCAGATCCAAACAAGAGTCAGTTCTTTAGCAAGGATAGCCTAATGTAAAATTATACTGTGTTTGACGGTGCCTTATCTCCCTCAGACCCTTGAGGTCCAGATTAATTATTCGCATTGAATCTTATGAAAACATGTCCAGGTCACATTTCACCCCCCCAAAAAAATAAATATTATATATATATATATATATATATATATATATATATATATATATATATACAAAACATATTTGGAGGGCTAATTAACACAGAAGTATAACGTTGTGTGGAAAAGAGCTGGACAGTATGATGTATACAGCATGCAACTAATTAATTATATATAAACTAATTAATTAAGTTAGTTAACGCATTAAACTAACAGCCCTAATATATATATATATATTTTTTTTTTATTTTATATTTATATATAAATAAATGAACAGGGCAATGCTGTATATGACCCAGACATGTTATTGTGAGGTTTGTAAAACATATTTAAACACTGTTGTAAAAACTCTATTGGTTCCAAAACTGAGATTAGTTTCATATTTCCATTACACCCATTATCTACTGGGTTACTTACTTCCCAAGTCAGTTTTGTTTTGACCAGAAAAATACAAATGAGCAAACACTGCTTTTCTCTCATTCCATTTGCTTTAACAACAAAGCTTAAAACTGGAAGAATAAATCTATATCATAAAGACCTTCTGTCAGAGTCTAAACCCAAAGCCTTGTGGCATTTACACTCCATTTGTGCTGATTTCTAAAAGAGATGCTAAAAGATTGTCACTAATGGATCTGTGGTGTTAAACGTCTGAAGAATCACCGTTGCCCGAGTGATAACGCAAGCGAAAAAGTGACAGCGAGCAGAGAAAAACAGAATGTAAAGGTGGCTTGAGAGGACCAAACAAAGACACGCAAAGAGAAAAATGGTGAGATGGGCGAGAAAAGGAGGGACGACACTGACTTATGGTCCAGACAAAGGCTCTAGTCATGCACCTAATTTAAGGTCGTCCTGTGCTCTGTCTAATTAACTATTTACCAGCTCATCCATCACGAGCTCTATTCAGCTACTCACAGAGACCTCTCCTTTCCAGATTAAAGGATAAATGTTTAATTACCATGGGCGTGTCTTCGGCTAAAAATGGTTGCTAGCTGTAGCATTCATATTCGAGTATTGTAATGAGAGAAATAGGAAGCTGAATCACCATTAATTAGTCTTTGCCTCAGAAAAGAGAATGGCTAGCGTGGCTTGAAAGAGGAGCTTGGGCTCACTTGTTAGCTTAAAGCTTTCGTGTTTGCTTTGAAAGGGAGAAGGTGGTGTTTGTCTGGAGATAGATTCGGAGCTAATCCTCAGAGGGACGCTTTACTGCATGTCCACCTCTTGTCAATTACGCTGCCAGTTCCAAAGCGCCGTGTTCGCTGCAATTAGATTCTCCTCCCAGGCACTGAAATACATTTACATATGATCGTTTATACAGAATTTAATGCAGACAAAGTTTTTGATCAAACGTACCTGCCCGGGAGGAGGGCTAATTAACACAGAAGTATAACGTTGTGTAGAATAGAGCTGGACAGTATGATATATACAGCATGCAACAGAGGAAACGTGCCAGTTTTGTCTTGACATTTATACTGTGGTTAATATATTTTTGCGGTTTTATATATATATAAACTAATTAATTATATATAAACTAATTAATCAAGCTAACGCGTTAAACTGACAGCCCTAATATATATACGTATATACATATATATATATATATTAGGGCTGGTCTTTATTTCTTTAAAAAAAAATTATTTATATATATATATATATATATATATATATATATATATATATATATATATTATATATTACTAATATATATAATAATATAAATATTAGGGCTGTCAGTTTAACTTGATTAGTTATGAAAAAATAACACAGCGATTAAAATATTTTAACGCAGTTAACGCACTGTCGCCGCCCCCAGACCTGTACGTCATCTTATATTTCTTATAGTTGACTGTTGACAAAAATGATATAATGACATGACAAATATGACGATTTGTTAACCTAATGAATAATTGATTTGTTAAATCAAATTAAAATTAGTGTGTCAGATTGGTCGAGACGCTACAGTATTTTCTTGGAAAACATACTTTAATAATCCTTTTTTTTTTACAGTGTGAGTTTTTTTCCATTTAAGCAAGATAGATGCCATGTAAACTCCATGCTATTGTTCACTCATTCTGAATGAATGAATCAGATCACTGTATGGTTGACTACTGTTTAAAAGGGGCAAAAGTGAGAAGAAAATGAGAGAGGAGAAGCTTTCTGAGTGGGCTGTCTGTCGCCACTCAACACAGTCTTGCTCTATCTTTAATTACAGGATTCACAGCAAAAACAAAAACACACGTCATTTATCATCCAAATATCAATACCTCCACACAACACAGTACGGAAATGAAGATGTCTTATTCATTTTCTTCTCCTCCTCTCCTTCTCTCTCTCAACCCCCAGCAAATCCATCTGCACGACTAGACTACCCCTCTTTCTAATCCTTAAAGCTCTACGTCTCACTATGATGGAATATTTCATGTGTTTTCACTTCAATCAGGTTAGCAGAGCGAGGCGGGAGGGGCCACGGATAACCAATGGGTCCAAACAGTGAGAAGGACAAGTCCATCTGGCATCTAAACAACATCACAACTCCTGTGAGAAAGCACATCGTGAGGAGAGGCACAAGATGGTCATTCGTCAAACACTGCATAACCTTTTTTTTTTTTTGTCACTTGAATTCCTGCAATACCTTTTGCATTGTGGCAAAGAAAGCATCTAGAATGCATTGCGCTTGCTGAATGATAGTTGTGCAGTGAGCTGCTTCCATCCTTAGAGCTTTACGGATTTATTCACTGCTGTATAGGGTGGAGCTCTGCTGCTTTTCAGCACCTCCCAAAGCTTCTTGTGATCTTGCGATGTGATCTTTAGTTAGAGCTGCTCACGAGCTCACAGGTGCAAGCAAAACAAACATCGTCAATGCTTTGTTAAATCCTAATTAGACCAGGGATAATGCAGTACAAATGTGTTTCAACCATTTTCTACAGTGCCCTAATAAAGCTCTGCTGTCCTCTTTGGGTTGAAAACAGCAAAACAGGAAGCTGAACTCGGCTCTCAGTCTTTATGTTCTTGATTTCAGCACCACGGACAGCGTCTTTCTCAATTAACCTGATGTAGAACGCTAACCAAATGTGAGACTGAATTCTTATGATAAAACTTTATAGAATAAAGTCTTACTTGACTTATTTATCAATAAATACCAGGGAAACCTACAGAATATTACACTGATTTTTTTTTTTTTTTTTTTTTTGCAATAAGATATTCATGTATATTTCAGATATATTATAAGCTGAACATACTCCTTTTTAGGTACATATGCTCAATTCTAATGACTAAAGTCAGCATATTCCTCAATACTATGTTAATTCTCCTTTATAAGAATGCACACACAAAGGCTATCAATTAATATTTTATTATATTATTATATAGATTATTATATTATCATCCTTCACACTTGCATTTTACTATAGGATGCAGAAGAGGAAAACGCTGTTGATGTAAGATCAGCGTCCCTTTCTTCAGATACTGGTACTGTAAGAAAAAAAATGCTCAAATATATTTCACATTTGATCATTGTATAAGAATAAATCAAATCAAACGCCAAGACTGAACGCAAGACTGCATAAACAGAACTGTACGCGCAACTATCAATAACCACCAACAACAACTATTTACAATCCTTGTAAGCTGCCATTCATTGTCCATGTCTTCGTAATTACATATTCAGGTGTAAAAGTCAATGGCCACTCCCACAAACACCATATGCAAATAAGTAGCCTAGACAGGACTGCAGATGATACTCAGATCGACTTCAACTACTTGACAAAACACAGGGTATATCTGAAACCTCCTATGATTAGTGTCTAAAATGAGACGCATATTTAACATTTAAAACAATTTGCTTCAATTTTCTCACTGCATCAACAACGGGAAGAGTCTCGTCTCCGGTAGGAAACTACTAACCAGCCTCGACCGTGAGCAAACTACCCTGCGTAAACCTACACAGATACTCAAGCTGGCGCAACCCTTCAGGAACGCGCATTAACGAGTTGAGAAACGCAAGAAATTGTCAAGAAATTGTGATTCTCCCTGACAGACTGTTTTCAGCTGGACAGACTGTCCGTTTGCGACGCCTCAAACTAGAACGCGTTATAAACGAAGCGTCGCGTTCGCGTCGCGAAGTGTACGGCAGTATGAAATTATCGTTTTTTTAGGGAAAGTTCTGAATATATGACCAAACCGATTCAATATTTGCAATATGTACCGGGAATCGAGCACATAACACCTTTCACGTCCGTGACAGACATTTGGGGATGCGCGTTGTGTATAGATGCGGCAGTTAAACTATGTATAATACAAAACAACAACGAATTCAACAAAACAATTCCCGTGACTTACCCTCAACAATTAAAGTCTTCATGTTTCACGAATAAATCCAGTAAGTGAGTAATCCCAGAAAGAGGTCCCTGAAGAAGATGGTGTTTTCCTCGCTGTGGTCAATTTTAAGAATCTGCCATCATCTCTGCCGTTCAAACTTTACCCGACGGTCGCCGTACAGGCGCGGGACGGAGAGCAGCGTCTCCCGGTGGTTCCTCTCTCAGTCATTTGGGCAGAGACACAATCACAGTAACATCCAAACTCAAAGATCTGCTGCTCACTGCCGACACGGACCAGCCCGGAGGACTGCCGAGAGCGGGCGAAAGTCACACTGGAAGGGGGATAAACTACCTGCGGGATGAATCCAAATCTGCTGTATGCCACATTTCCGGTGAAAGCAGAAGTACTCCAACGATCCGAGACAGTGTCCGTGCAGCCGCGCGAGAGGAACGGAACGAGGCTGTGGCGCCGCGCGCGTGAGAGAGAGAGTGAGGGGTGGGTGTGTGTGTGTGTGTGTGTGAGAGAGAGAGAGAGAGAGAGAGAGAGAGAGATAGAGTGTGTGTGTGTGTGCAGAGAGAGTGAGAGAGAGAAGGAGAGAGAGAGAGAGAGAGAGAGCGAGAGAGAGAGCGAGAGAGAAGGTTGGTGGGGCGGCTTAGAGATAAATATACGGGTCCATCAACACAAATGGTGTAAGATTTCAATGAAAAGAGAGAGAAGGTTGGTGGGGCGGCTTAGAGATAAATATACGGGTCCTTTTTTAACACATCAACACAAATGGTGTAAGATTTCAGTGGAAACAATTAAATGGAAAAGTTTTCAGTTTGTGTCAACCGTTAAATAGATAAAACCAAGAGATCTTCATCAAGGATATAGGGTAGAGTCCTTAAGGACTTTGCAATGTTTTTCTGTGAAACAAAAGTTAAATGTGTTCAGAAAAGTTATCGGTTACACTTTACTTGAAGGGGTGTGCATAAGACTGACATGACACCTACATAACCATGACATGACACATGTCATGAATATGAAGGTGTTTTTATTCATGTTTATGACAACTGTTATCAAGTGTCATTCACTCAGTTATGTGATTTTTAATGCAACGATGACATTGTTTGAGATGTCTTTGTTATGGGCTATGGTTAGGGGTAGGTCAAATAATGTCATATTTGCATTAAAAATGACATAACTGAGCCAATGACACTTAATGACAGTTGTCATAAACATGCATAAAACCTCCTTCATATTCAGTCATGATTATGAAGGTGTCATGTCAGTCTTATGCACACCCCTTCAAGTAAAGTGTTACCAAGTTATCATAGTTTTAGTGACAATGACATAAATTATAAACCAAGTGTGGAAAATTAGTTTTCACGGACCAAGGAGGCGATTTGAGTAACCCTCAGTCTGACAAAGCACATAGCTGTATACATGTACAGCAAAATCAGAGTATGGGCTATGGTTAGGGGTAGGTCAAATAATGTCATATTTGCATTAAAAATGACATAACTGAGCCAATGACACTTAATGACAGTTGTCATAAACATGCATAAAACCTCCTTCATATTCAGTCATGATTATGAAGGTGTCATGTCAGTCTTATGCACACCCCTTCAAGTAAAGTGTTACCAAGTTATCATAGTTTTAGTGACAATGACATAAATTATAAACCAAGTGTGAAAAATGAGTTTTCACGGACCAAGGAGGCGATTTGAGTAACCCTCAGTCTGACAAAGCACATAGCTGTATACATGTACAGCAAAATCAGAGTGCATGCAGTTTTAGCTTAAAATTAAAAATAATTGAATCAATTATGAATTACAAAATTATAGTAGCCTATTTGAAAAACTTTGTTAGCTGATGCTAACTAGCTACCTGATGCTAACTTGAGGTAATTTTTAATATAAAGCCCAATATTTTTTATTCAACCAACTATAGAATACATTTGATGGAAAAACAAAGGATTTTATGTTCAGAACAGAATAACTACAGTAATTGCCCATTGCACCCTGGGAGCATTTGACCCCACTTGGCTGGGTCCGTTTTACCCCACTAACTGTTTGAGAAAAAAATTGTCATTCTGAAAATATATTTATATTTTTCTTAAATAAGACGTACTCCCTATCTACAGGCCCTACTGTTCTCATATTATACATAACTGTGATTTTCTAGAAAACAATAAGCTTTTTTTCTTACTGCTGAAAATTAGATTATTTACTGTGAAATCCGTTTTCTCTCCGGTACATCACCAGTGTAAGCTTCATGGTAAGTACTTCTACATCAGTCTTGTCAACATAGTCCATAGTTACAATAAAACATGATCTTGACTTTATCTTGTGGTTATAAAGTCACTCTACCCTAAGTCTTTTTTAAAAAAAATGTCAACTGCTTACACACAAAATATGTACTTGTCATACAATTTCTGAAACCTGACACTCAAACACCAGAACCACACACCAAATCTGCAAAACCATAGACTAATGCTCGGCCTTTGACTCAGTTTTCAATTTCATAAAGCACTTTTTGCAAAACACAACACACAATTCTCTATGTAACACACAGATAAAAGCTAACAGGAATGAATATTATGGCAAAGGTGTTTGCAAATGTTTGCTTTTTGAGATGTGTTTGCACATCTTGCTAAGTGCAGTGCTTAAATTTTTTGTGTGCAATTCTTGGATTTGAAAAAGAGGCAAAGTTTTGAAAAAGTGTGCAAGCAGTTGAAAAAAAACTGAATTACTTTGTAGCCCAGCATTAAAATGTCTCCATTTAGCTTGAAATGGTACAATGCAGTCAATTAACATGCATCATTTATGTACAATGTTTAGAAAGTACTTTAAAATGAATGAAAATCACTAGCGTGAAACTGTTACATATAACGATCCCTATGTTGATAACGTTTTCCATCACAAGATCTTAGAATTCTATTGTTTTCTTTATCTTTCTGTATGTTTTTTTGTTATTCATCTACTATTGTTGTTTTCGGTACATTTTTAAAGAACTTGACTTTTCTTAAACTATAATTTCACAATACTGTAGCCTGCTAATCATGAAAATAAAGCTTAATTGAACTGAGTATAAACAAACAAACAAATGACAGAAAGGGAAAGGGTATTGTGGGGTTGCTCAGAGAAAGATAGAGAAAGACAGAGAGAGAGATGAATGTTTTATAGCACAGGAGCAGGAATAGAGCACTAATGAATCTTTTATAGATTTCAGACGCTTTGACGTGCAGAGAATCCATTTGTATAAAACTAAGGCATTCCTGCACATAAATACACACAGAATTATAAACACAGAGGCCTGAGGACATGTAAGGACTTTTAGAAATTGCCACTGCATTCATTTGACCTACACATCTTTGACCAACGCCATATAATCTCCATAATATAACACATATAGAAACAAAAAACAAATACCAGCAAATTCCCTTGCCTTCAATTAACACACTGCTGCTCCATGAATCAACTGTCTCTGTTGGAAAAATGTAGAGCTAGGATAATCGTTTATGTGATACATGAGATGTTCAAACGAGAAAGATGACATTCGGGTTTGATGACTTTGA
Organism: Sinocyclocheilus grahami; assembly: GCF_001515645.1. Taxonomy (NCBI): domain Eukaryota; kingdom Metazoa; phylum Chordata; class Actinopteri; order Cypriniformes; family Cyprinidae; genus Sinocyclocheilus; species Sinocyclocheilus grahami. The sequence continues at coordinate 1,231,073 of NW_015505440.1, read as the reverse complement.
AGGTTTCTCATGTTACAATTACAAATAGATTCATCCATATCCATCTGTTTTCTCACCTCACAGACTAATGATGTGAATTATCCACCGCTTAGACATGAAATAATAAAATGCAAGATGTTAGAAGTGCACAAGAATGAATTGCTTAAGATTCATCCACGTACTGCAAAGCGTTGTAAACATACGGCTTATATAAAGCATTTTTTTATTTTATTTATAACAACAATACAACATTTAAAAAAGAAAACTAAATAAATTATAATAAGCATTGAAATCTTAATCATTAAAAGAAGGGCTCAGACTCCCCAAAACATCCCTTTTCTTTTATTTCAGGTGAACCTTTCCTTTAACAGTGCTCAAAGCATTGCATTCAGTTGGCATTTGTTTAACATCTGTATGCATTCATTTATGTGTGGCTCCCATCATGCAATAGTGCAGCATCCAACTAATTTAGTCTATATTCATTACCTTGAGGATTCTCCCAAGGTGTGTGTGCTGCATTTTAGATAGTGCTTTAATACTGAGCAATAATTGAGCCTGTGGCTACCAACCACAATTAATGCTGGAGTGTAATATGGAGTCAAAGATCGTGGACGCAATACAATATGTAAACTTGAACAGTAGATGAAATTAGTATGTTAATTCACACACATGAAAAAGTTATCAGGGATATTTTTTTGGGCAGAAGACGCCCCCCAGTGACCACAACAGATGGAGAAGTCAGTTTTGGATGCTTATTCTCTCTCGTTCATTGTGTGTGGTGATATATGTCCTATAGCGGGGCATGTTGTCACACTATATAAAATAGTGGGAACCTGCTGTTAAATGACACAGATGTGAAAGAGATGCCTTTGAAATATGACATACTGGCTTAAAATATAACCTTTCAACATATCTGTATCTAAAATTATGGGTGACTTAATTGATTTTTAGCTACACTGAAAATAGCTAAATAGCCCCCCCCCCAAAAAAACTGTTATTAAAAAAAACATTGGCACAATAACATACAACAATATGAAACTACTTAACAAAAGTGTATACAATTGCAAAATGTAAGGTGCATGAGACAACTTGTCCCAGTTTCATATTTATGAAAAATATTTAAATATTGATATACCTTGTCCTGAGAACAAAGTTCAAACTCTTCTACAGTCATCCTTCATTATTTACTGACTCTTGCCTGACTGTATGTCATTATGGCTTTGTTATAATCACTACTGTACTCACTAGAAAATGATCATAATCTTGAAATTTTAAATTGCGGCATAGAAAAAAAAGTGATTGTGACTGTTCTGAATTAAGTGATGATTATAATTATGAAAACTTTCTGTTGTGACAACTAGCCAAGTCTCCCCTTGAGAGAATAATTGAACCCTCATACTGCAGAAAGGATTTAGAAAAGAGCATCAAATATGCACTTCTTGCTTAATGGCTTCTTAAAGATTGTTTTAAATGCAAACATAAATTATTTATGATGGCCACGATTTCAAACTAATCCCTTCTCAAGTCTTGAAGTATTAGAGCGGTTTTAAGAGGACAGAGAGAGAGCTTACACGCTGGGAGCTGCTTTTAACCATTTCCATCACCCACGTCCAGAGCTTCCTGCAGGCTGTTAGTTTTATGTTAAATCATGAATCAAATTGTGTTAGTTAGAGATCCGCCTGCATGCTGACATGTGAAGGAATCAGGGTTTGTCAATATTTGCTCTGTGAATCATGCAGTTTGAGTGCATCTGAAGTGCATCTGAAGCTCTCATGATGCTTTTGTAAATATATATATACAGTATATCACATGACACATAGTAATATATAAAAATCTAGATTACACAAGCCTAAAATGCATGTAGTTCACATTGCTTTTTGAGCAGGATGGACAGACAAGACAGATGACAGAACAAAAGAAGGACATACAGACAGGGCCGTCCTTTAAAAAGCTCTTACAGCAACACACACTCATGCGACAGGAAACGCCGGATCAATCCTGAGCGTTTCTGCAATAATTGCAGGCTCCGTTCCTCCACTGCAATCCCGTTCATTTAACAAGCATTTCCACACAATCAGACGAGACGATCCCTTCCCCCATCATTTGTCTACATGCCACAGATCTGCCACTGTCACGGCTTACTGTGCGCTGTGACCTCTGCTCTAAGTCCATGCCCAGATATACATCCTCCTGCACGGTGACACTGTTACCATTAAAAGCCTGTGACAGCTCATTCTCCTCAGTGGCCTAGAAAGACAATATCCATGATGGAACTGCCCCGTGTCGCTGTCCAAAACTCATTAACACATTGGAATAAAGACAATGTAGACTTGTTCACATTAAGTTGAAATTACACCGCCCCTGTATTCCACTCTCTCCTTTTTAATTTTGTCTTTTTAATTAGATTTTCAATTGCTGCAGTATAAATTAGCTTACCTTGAGAAAAATGGCCTGCCTTCGTCCACTGCATGCTTCAAAAGTTCTTTATAATGAACTAAGGATCAAACAGATTGGACACGGGCCGACTGCACCAACTGTGTGTAAATTACAACTTAACTTAGTTGTGACACGAAGTTACAACTTTTGCACTACTAAATATTAAAATTGGTTAAACTACGTATTAACTGAATATTTACGTAGGCCTCCAACCAGGAGTAATGGTTGGAATAAAACAGCAGATTGATTGATCTCCATCAATAAGCTTGTGTTATACCTGACAGACTTCAAACCTTCAGACATATACGATGATATTGACTTTACACTCATTTGCATTTTAAGAGAGATAACATTATGGGAATAAATGAGTTGTTAGGGGCTTTTCAACACGAACCCGATCTAAACGGCACACGTCTGTGTGCGTCACTCCATGTTGTGCATGTCAAATTAAATCAGTCATAATAAATAAATGCAATTTCTTTCGTTTATCTTTAGTTGTTCTATCAGAATTCTCCCTTTTCTCCTTATTTCAAACAGTTTCTGAATGTTTGCATATAAAAACACCTATTATATTATTTAATGATAACATTTTAACAGAAACCTCTTTTTGTTGTTATTCATGTATAGGGAAAAAACATATTTGTATGATTCTATTTGTTCTGTATTATTATATGTTCTTATTGTAAATCACTTTGTAATGTTGTTTTGAAAGGTGCTGTGTAAAGATAAATAAAAAAAGAAAATAAAGTGAACTGAATTGAACGCTGTTTAAAAAAAAAAATATTGCTCACAAATTTGTATGGCAGCTAGTGGATCATTAAAGTTGAATGTCTATCTACATTCTGCCTTTAAGAACAAATTGTGTAAACAAAAGTTACAACTAGCTAAGAGTGTTGACTTTACATTCCAATATAACTATAGATAAATTATTGATATCGGTCTGATTTGACAGATACTTGATAATATAATAAGATCATGTATTATTTCCTATTAATTCAAACTGAATATTTTTTCCTTAAAAAAAAAAGAAAAGAAAAGAAAAGAAAAAATAAAGAAAATCTTTCGTCACATGGGTTATCGGCCACAATAAAAATAATTATAGGCCTACTAATAAAATGTATGATCACAATAAGAACATAGAAAGAATATAGAGAATAAAAATCATAGAATAAAAATATAGAGCATTTAAAAATAATAATATTTTTGGTCAATAATTACATTCTCAACATTATGGAAGCCTGTTTCCACCACTGAAAAAAAAAAAGTTATTGCGACTTTTTATCTCACAATTTATAGTTTATTATTTAGAGTTTATATCAGACAATTCTGACTTTATTTCTCAGAATTGCGAGTTTATATCTCACAATTCTGAGAAAAAAAAGTCAGAATTGCGAGATAAAAAGTCGCAATTACGTTTTTTATTTTTTATTCAGTGGCGGAAACGGGCTTCCATACATCACTACGCAAGACTTATTAACCAAAAAAAGCATTGTCGTGGCTTGAAAAATATTTTTACAGACTTAGAACAAGTATTCAATGAATATTCAAGTATAATGAGTTAATTTTATTTATTTTATTATTTATTTATTTTTTACTTCTATTTGATATCAGAGAAATCAAGCCAAGAAATTGCTGCCTCGCTGTAATAGTATCACATACAGTTTTCCTAGAATTAGTGCATACATCTTCTGACTGAGAAAAGGATCTTTTTAAAGGTAAAATAAGGTCCAGTTTTCCATCTGGGATTATTCTGACATCTCAGGACTTAGAATAAAGAGTAGTTGAGGACAACCACTCCCCACCCCCCCTTCCTCCAGCTACCTTCTGTCATGTTTACTCATCCTTTCGTCTTTCTCTTCTCAGATTATTCTGCTATTTCTATCCATCAGATCGCTAAGCACATAATTAGATTCATTTAAATGTTTACTAGGGCTGTCACTTTAATGCATTAATTCAGTTTGATTAATTATACAAAAAAATGATGCAATTAAAAAATTAGTGCAATTAATCATGGCCCCTGACCCGTACATAAATTCTGTAATAAGGGATGTTCTAACCACAGAAACAATTCAAGCTTGAATGCTTGATGCAATGGCCAAAGACCAACACGACTACAATGATGACTAAAAATTATGAAAAACCAGAAGCCCTAATTTCCACTGCTGTGCTACCTCCTGACACTGAAGTGGATGTGCAGTGTACAATTTCTGAGCTTTAGCGGCACCAAACAAAGCTACAAAATAATGACTGTCTCCAAACAGGTCCCCTAAACAGAGCAGGTCCCACTGAGATGAATTAAATGCTAAGTAAGTGCTGGGATAATTTTCTCCAGGTAATATACACCTCCTTGACTAAACCACTCAAACAAACAAAGCAATAATAAAAGCACCACAAAGTCACAATTTTTATTCTTTCCAGGAAAATTGTCTCTGTGCATTAAGCAAAGAGACAATAGGTAAACAAATACACTGAGCTCAGAGTTTTAAAAACTGTTACATATTTTATATTATGTGATCTATGCTGTACCAATATTTCTTCATTTATATTGTATTTTCCTGTGGATAGAGCTTCTTGGAATCGCTGTTGGTCCAGATAAAGGACAAGATGAATGAAACAACGATGTACACACAGTTTCCTTCATTGTGATTAATGTCTTTCTGCAGTCTTTTGGCACCGTCTATGAATATGGTACACATTTTTGTCTCAATACTTATTTTTAAGCATCAGCTGTATAAATCCTATTGTTTTTGTTTGTAAGACCTATGTTTGATAAAATATTATCGAACAAACAGTTAACCTAGCATATACATATTACAGTTTTTCCAACTCCTTACACACAAAATCTTTACTTTTCACAAAATTTCTGAAACCTGACACTAAAACGCCAGAACCACACACCAAATCTGCAAAACCATACAGTAATTATCGGCCTTTGACTCAGTTTTCAATTTCATAAAACACTTTTTGCAAAACACAACACACAATTCTCTATGTAACACACAAAAATCTAATAGGAATTAATATTATGGCAAAGGTGTTTGCAAATGTTTGCTTTTGAGATGTGTTTGTGATATTTTGAATGTCGTGCTTAATTTTGCAAGAGATGTGAGACATTTTGCATTTTGTGTGTGCAATTCTTGTATTTGTGTGTAAGCAGTTGAAAAAAAAAAGTTTCACTCCTCAAAATGATGATTTTGGCCTGTCTTGACTGTTTTTGAAAATATGAAACGGTTAAAATCATACATCAATTATTTGTTGAATTGATATTCAGTTCACCGCATTACAAACAATTACTACCTCTTTAAAGAAGCCAATGATATTTTCCTGGTCATTAAAAAAATAAATATTGCGGAGAAGTGTTTGTATTATTAACTAAAACTATAACTGTTTTTGTTATTTTAAATTAAACTGGAAAAAAAATAATAAATGAAAGCCTGATGAAAAACCTAAATAAAAAAAAAACTTCAGATTAGATTAAACTTAAATAAAAACTTAAATTAGAAATGGTGCCTTGGCAACGATATATATACAGTGTATATATATATATATATATATATATATATATATATATACACACACACACACACACGCATACATACAAGTTAAATAAGCATGACACAGGCACATAAAATATCTAAAAACAAACTAAAAAGAAAATGAAAACTGCAAACAAAAATAGAAGCTTATTCAAAATATTGATAAATAAACAAATCATACTAAAATAATACAACTTCAATTCCAGAGAAGTTGTGACATTTTGTAAAATGCAATAAAAGCAAGAATCTGTGATCTGTTAATTCTCTTTAACTTTTATTTAACTGGCAAAAGTACAAAAAAATAGATTTCCAAAGTTTTCACTGACCAACATAAATGTATTTTGCAAATATGAACAAATTTTGATTTTGACGGCTGCAACACACCCCAAAAAAGTTGGGACAGAGACACGTTTAACACTGTGTCACATCAACCTTCCTTTTATGTTTCATTGAGGATACTAATTGTTAAAATTTTGCAAGCAAAATCTTCGTCCAGTGTCGCTTGATGCAAGACTTCAGAATCTCAGCAGTCTGTGAACGTCGTTGTCTGATTCTCCTTTTCATGGCTGGTCATACATTTTCAATTGGAGACATATCTGGACTGCAGGTAGGCCAGTCTAACACATACACTCTGTCTCTACGAAACCATTCTGTTGTAGCACATGCCGAATGAGAGCTGGCATTGTCTTGATTTAATAACCATGGACTTCCCATGAAAGACATAATCTTGATGGCAGTATATATCTCTGTACAATCCCAATATATGCCTCCATGTCAATAGTACCTTCGCACATAAGCCTGTCACACATGCTGTTTGATCTGCTGCACCCACCCCATACCATGACAGACGTTTGCTTTTGCTTCTGTAGCTAATGAAAGTCTGAATGTTCCCTTTGGGACTGAGAACTCGAAATCCATTTTTCCCGGAAACAGGTAGAAATGTGGATTCATCCGAGTACAGCACACATTTTTTTTTTGACTATCTGAGATGAGCTCTGGCCCAGAGAGCAGGCGGCATTACTGCATGGAATTCATGTATAGCTTTCTCCTAGAGTAACAGAACTAAAATAATACAACTTCAATTCCAGAGAAGTTGTGACATTTTGTAAAATGCAATAAAAGCAAGAATCTGTGATCTGTTAATTCTCTTTAACTTTTATTTAACTGGCAAAAGTACAAAAAAATAGATTTCCAAAGTTTTCACTGACCAACATAAATGTATTTTGCAAATATGAACAAATTTTGATTTTGACGGCTGCAACACACCCCAAAAAAGTTGGGACAGAGACACGTTTAACACTGTGTCACATCAACCTTCCTTTTATGTTTCATTGAGGATACTAATTGTTAAAATTTTGCAAGCAAAATCTTCGTCCAGTGTCGCTTGATGCAAGACTTCAGAATCTCAGCAGTCTGTGAACGTCGTTGTCTGATTCTCCTTTTCATGGCTGGTCATACATTTTCAATTGGAGACATATCTGGACTGCAGGTAGGCCAGTCTAACACATACACTCTGTCTCTACGAAACCATTCTGTTGTAGCACATGCCGAATGAGAGCTGGCATTGTCTTGATTTAATAACCATGGACTTCCCATGAAAGACATAATCTTGATGGCAGTATATATCTCTGTACAATCCCAATATATGCCTCCATGTCAATAGTACCTTCGCACATAAGCCTGTCACACATGCTGTTTGATCTGCTGCACCCACCCCATACCATGACAGACGTTTGCTTTTGCTTCTGTAGCTAATGAAAGTCTGAATGTTCCCTTTGGGACTGAGAACTCGAAATCCATTTTTCCCGGAAACAGCTAGAAATGTGGATTCATCCGAGTACAGCACACATTTTTTTTTGACTATCTGAGATGAGCTCTGGCCCAGAGAGCAGGCGGCATTACTGCATGGAATTCATGTATAGCTTTCTCCTAGAGTAACAGATATTCAAGTTGCATTTCTTGATGCAGAAGCAGACTGGGGTAAATGACAGTGGTTTTCTGAAGTACTCCTGAGCCCATGTGGCTATATTTAACACAGCAGCATGATGGTTTCTTATGCAATGCCATCTGAGGAAATATTTTCACAATATTATGTATGGTACTTGGTGGAAGACCTAAATTCTTTGCACTTTTGCATTGCAAAATGTGATTTTTGATTTGTTTGACACTTCTCTAGTGAAATTTGGCACAAAGTGATGAGCCATGATCCAGCTTTGATTGCAAAATCTGAGATGGTCCTTTTATACCCAAACATGATACCTTGACCTATTACCAATTAACCTGCTTTGAACTGTTTCAAAACAGTTTAACCTGGATATTCTAAAACCTTTTCACTTTTATTTTGCCTCTGTGCCAACTTTTTTGGAATGTGCTACAGCCATCAAAAACGAAATTTGTTCATATTTACAAAATACATTTACGTTGGTCAGTGAAAACTTTGGAAATCTTTTTTTTTTACTTTTGTCAATTAAATAAAAGTTAAAGAGATTTAACAAGTCACAGATTCTTGATTTTATTGCATTTTACAAAATGTCCCAACTTCTCTGGAATTGAATTGGGGTTGTAGTTTAAAATAATACAATTGTGATAATCATTGCAATTATTCACCAAAGATATTTAAACCTAACAGATATTGAGAGATTGTAGTTTTATTGGAAGAAATATTTGTACAAATATATATATTTATATAAATATAAAAAAAACTATAAACGTTTTATTTAAAAAAAATATTTATAGAAATATAGAAATATTAAAATAATTAAACTATAAAATATGGTTTTATTTGTACATATATTTTAAAATAAAATAATATTATTTTACCCTATACATAATTTTTCCCAATTCAAATTTTCACCCAGGTTACTGTAGTAAAATTAATTAATATATATAAACAATTTATGTGAAATATAAATTTAATTAATACATAATTTTAAATTAAATTAATAACAACAATTAAAAAATGTAATGATGGTATTATCAATAACCACAAACCAGCATTTACTTCCAAATTAGTTTTCCACTATTAGCTGAGAGCTTAATTTAGACTTACAGAGTCTTAATTTAAATTTGCAATACTTAAAAATATCTATACAAAAAAATGCATTTTGGATATTTATATAGAATACTTTTAGATATTCATTCATTACTGCCCCCCAAAGTAATCTAGCCAGGTCTTGAATACACATTGTGTTTTTTAAACTTCTTCGATGTCACTGTCCTGCTGGGTGACCCATGACAAACCTAATGCTTTAAATTGGCTTTGTATTCGTCTGATTTCACGATACCATGCACACATTCATGTCATCCAATGCCAGAGGCAGCACAACAATCCAAAGACATCAGTAAACTTTCCTTCTCATTGGCACTCGGGAAAGAGTTCTATTCTAGCTTTCCTTTGGCTACAATCTTGTGTCTGACTCTCTCAGATAATTCTGTTTTCTGCTCTCTTCTCCACTGTTTACTGCAGGACACACAGTGACACATGAAAAGAAAATGACTTTTCTTTGGACAGGATTGAATGAGTGGAGGAGCGTTACAGCGACTAAAGATGAGTTCAGTTCTAAAAGTAAAGCTCGATTTCACTCGTTTGAAATCAACACATTTCTGTCTGCCTCTTTAATGAAGCCAACGATATTGTTCTGGTCATTTTAAAATGTATTTGTGGAACAATGTTGTTATTGAAAACTTAAATGAAAATAAATAAATAAACAAACAAATAAAATTAAAATGGAAACTGCAAACAAAAATAAAAGTTGCATAGAAATATTAATAAATAGTACATAAATAATACTAAAATTAATAATCAATGCAGTTATTCTCATTTTATGCACTGCAAACTCAAATATATCTAAACCTTTCAGATATTGAGAGATTTCAGTTTAATTTGTCAAAATATTTGTACAAATACACAAATATTTAAAAATAACACGATAAAATAGTTCCATTTATAATAAAAAAATATATTTATAGAAATATAATAAATATTTTAAAATAAAACTCTTAAATACAGTTACATTTAGTTGTAGTTATAATAATGTTATTTAGCATCTGATTAGCAACACTGAAAAGACAACTAATTGGGATAGATAGATAGATACAGTAGATAGATAGATAGAGAGATAGAGAGATACTAGGGGTGTATTTCCATGTAACAGCCAGTATTTGTATCTGCATTTGTATCTGTAACAATCACAAAATTATTTGTATCTGCATTCAGATAAAACCAGGTGGAACGTCGTACAGTTATTTGATAAGACCTTTATGACTATCTTTTTTTCATAGTTATCACTGAACAAGTATGCCGTGTTAAACTAAACTAATTATTAATTTCTAAAAGTATATTTATCATGCAAGCAGAGAGATGTCATGACAAACGTTTAGTGATCATTTGAACACGACTGAATTAATTCAATGCGCACATTTTCATCACGCAGAACTCTTTAAGTGAGTCTTTTTTTGAACTTCACTAAACAATTGTGCATGTGCCACGCAAACCAGCAAACGATAAAGATGCAAACATGTAGGCCTAGTAGAAAATGTATCTGTATCTAAGTTGATTATTAGCCTACTCTTGAGAGAGAGCTGGTTTGGTTTTTGAGATACTGAGACGGCAACGCGGCTGTTTGATTGGTGAGAGCGCTGTGCTTATTCCATTCATTCGTATCATATCGTAGCCTAAGGTTTAAATCATTGCCTTTTAAAAACATGTGGCCAAGTATGGTGACCCATACTCAGAATTAGTGCTCTGCATTTATCCCATCCAAAGTGCACACACACTGTGAACACACACCCGGAGCAGTGGGCAGCCATTTTTTGCTGTGGTGCCCGGGGAGCAGTTGGGGGTTCGGTGCCTTGCCCAAGGGGGCCTCAGTCGCGGTATTGAAGGTGGAAGAGAGCGCTGTACATTCACTCCCCCCACCTACAATCCCTGCCGGTATGAGACTCGAACCCGCAACTTTGAGTTTGCTTACGAGTCTGACTCTCTAACCATTAGGCCACGACTTCTATTATATACAAATAACAGAACGTGTATGATGTATTATTATAGGTGATATTACTTTTGCCAAGCTCTGATTTCTGAGAGATGCACGGAGAGGCAACAGCAATGGGGTGTTTGATTTGCGCTCTTTTCATTCATAAAGTTTACATTCATTTACTTCACACTCTATTGCGTAACTTTAGAGGTCTGTGTATAATCTTGCACTGATCCCCTGGCCCAACTGTTTTCTAGCAAACACCAGACTGTACCAGCCTCAGCCGAATATTCAGGCAGAATAATTCCTTGTCTGTTGTTCGTTTTTGAAGCCATTATCCGTGCCATTCCGAATAAGGTATTCGGCTTCGGGCACACCCCTAATTATTACATTACATATTTTCATTTTACATGCAACATAGATAAATTCATAGAAAGTAACAGCTACAGCAATATTGTAATCCTAAAATTCACGTCGTACTTGCAAACTCTGGGCATGCATTATGGTTAATGCATGCTCGAGTAGTCGATTGTTTCCGACAGCGCAGACTAGTGGTACAAGTAGTCGATCACTCGACTACTCGACTAGTCTATGCAAGCCCAAATACATACATACATACATAAAAATAGCAAAGACAACCATTGTTGTGCAAACACATACAGGCCTTTTAAAGTTTTAGCTCTTTTTATTCTCTATGATTGCAATTTAAGTCTCCAAATCATGACAATCCTATTGGCAGTCAATCATCTTTCAGTAAGAGGCTCTGTTTATCCTTACATGCCAAATGTCAGTTGGCTTTTCAAGAATATAATGTACTGCAGCAAAAATCATATTTACACACGCACTGTACTTCCGACATGTGCGGTGCTGTTACTGATTGTCATAAAACTCTTTTGTTTTCTGGCTCCGTCTTCCATCACTAAAGCCTAAAGCTTCTTAGCATGTAATACAAAGCATCTATGAATATATACAGTAATTGGGGTGAGAAGCGGATGTTTAGATTACATCAGGACACTTACAAGTCAAATTCTTACATGCTAAAACCCATCTAATTCTATGAAAATGATGTTGGGTCAGAAAAGCTCTTGCCTTTCTTTACATAAGACGTTGATGTGAGGTCACCGGGGATTGCTTAAGGATTTTATGATTGCATCTGAGAACAACAGGCAGAGAGCTGAAGAACACAGCATGTGTGTTTACATGGAGACACTGCAATCTGTACTAAGCCTCTTATAACAGGCAAATGCCTGAGTGAAAATGTAAGTGTATTGTCAAGTATCAAATCAAAATAATATCTGAATATCCTTCTCAGCGGCAGCTCGACAATGCAAATTCAATAAAGTTTAATGTCCAGAGAGATGTACCAATTGTGCCTGTACCAGAAGTAATTGAAGTCTTCAAGACAATATACTCATTGCGTGATGCAGTCATATAAAGAAGACGGAGGGTGTACTGAGTGTGTAAATGCAGCGAACTGATTAAATTAGATGATTTAGAAATAAAATACAGCCATATAGCCTCTATTAATCAGCTTTTCTCATATTTTACTGATAGCAATTTCACAGGGCAAAATAAATAAATAAACTCAATAAATACAAAGAAAAGGTATTCAGAATGTGAAACTTTTATGATTATATATAAGGAAAAGCCTATTTTGGGACTATCAAGAGGCTTTGTATAAAAATATAAAAATGTATTTTACATCGGATAAGAATTTAAAACTATTATTATTTCTAATAATAAATACAATCACTATCATCATAAAAATAATAGGCTATATTTAACTATAAAAATGCTTAAAAGTAGGACTTAAAAAAATAAAAAGAAGTTTGAAGGCTTTACGGTAAAGAGAATATGGGTAATTTTAAAATGCAATGCCAACTATAGATTTTTATATATAATAATTATGTATAGAGTCTTGATGGTCTTTGATAGCTATATATATATATATTTTTTTTTTTATTATTATTATTAGGACCCGAGCGCCGATGGTGTGAGGACCCTATTGGAATTTCTCTTCTTCTTCTTCTTCTTCTTCTTCTTCTTCTTCTTCTTCTTCTTCTTCTTCAAAGTGAATTGCATTTTTGATGGCCTAAACATGCTCCAAAACACATGAAACCTTGCACACGCCTCAGAACTGGCAAGAATTTACATCTGATATGGGCTTCAGAAGTGAGTGTGGCAAAATGGCTCGATAGCGCCACCTGTACACATTCAACGGAGTGCGCCTCGAGCTACGTTTTACGTATATGTACGAAAATCAGTACACACATGTAACACACCATTACATACAAAAAAGTCTCTAGGTATAAAATCCAAAACCCGACAGGAAGTCAGTTATTTTGAATTTCCTGTACAATCTTTGTGCAGTTTTTGCCATTTCCAGGCCTCATACTTTGACAAACTCCTCCTACAGTTTTAATTGGACCATCTTCAAATTTGGTGAGGGCCTTTGTGGCGTTAAATTGCGAAGATCTTGAGTTTTCATCAAAGGGTGTGTCCCTGATGTTTCGCCATGACACAGGAAGTTGCTGTAACTCAGGCAAGCAACTTAACAATTAAGTGTTAAATAGGCTGGCAACACACTAGACACATACTAACACATGCTAGCAACACTTGCTAAGTGCTAAAGCATGCTATTAACGCCATCAAACAGGAAGTTGTTGTAACTCATGCATGCAATGTCCAATCTGCCTCAAACTTCTCATGTTTGATAAGAGTCCTGGCCTGAAGATATCTACATGCTCATATTCGGTTATAGTTATAGCACCATCTACTGGCAACAGGAAGTGAAACGTTTAACACTGTGATGCACTATTAGCAATACAGTTAAATTTGCCGTTGTGTGCTAAATATGCTAGAAATATGCTAAAGCATGCTATTAATGCGATGAAACAGAAAGTTGTTGTAATGGCGGTTTCACATCGCAAGTGTGAGCGGCGTGTGAGCAGTGCGTTTTTTTTTTCGACATGCATGTTAACAAATGAGTGCATTCATTCCGGGAGCAGGAGTTTCGCGTGAGCAGCGCTGCTGGGATGGTTTCGGCACCAAGTCTATTTTTGCTGTGCCGCTCACGCTCAATTAAAGTGACAGCACACTTTTGATGGACAAAATAAATATGATTTCACACAAAACGTGCTAAAAATGCACAGAATAAGCATGTCTAGTGTGTTTTAACATAGGGTGACCATACGTGCCATTTTCCCAGGACGTGTCCTTGCCAGGATTTCTATATTGCCGAAAACATCTAGGTTTCGGCTTTGTTTGCGTGTGCAGACCGATCGGTGTATGACATCAAATTATGGTATTCAAGTTTTTGTGAATTCCACCCAGTTTGAGTTTATAAAAGTTTCAGGAAATTCATTTTTTGCTCTTTCCTTTCAGTTGGTGTCTTACTCTAGGGTACAAAGATAGTGGTCAGCTGAAGTGTCCCAGGATAAATATAAGCCAGGATTTTCTCATCTGGGAGCTACCTACCCCGAAAATGGCTTAAACTGCCCGACTGCAGGTATTGTACCCCTGCGTTCATGTAATCTAAACCCCACTGATAGTAAAACTTCAAAAAACAAAGATAACTGACACCAACAGTCAGCATAGGGCTCAGAGAGATGCTCCACTGCTTTCACCACGGAGCGCTTCTGTGTCGAACTCACAGCAGAGGAAGATGGACCTGCCAGAGGATAACCTCTTTAAAGTGTCCATTAAGATGCCTCCATTAATCTCTAAGCAGCCAGTGATGAACGGAGCGCGGGTGTGACAGCGGTGCCCTTCACTCTGCCCACTGTCTTATATTTCTCTTTCAAACACAACAGCAGGAAAGAAAACATTCTGTGTTGCCACTTTCTGTTCTGGAAGCATGCTAGGAGCATCATTATATTCTCAATATAAGAGATAAGCATGTCCTTTGACCTTTCAGTCATGGGAAGCATTTCAAATATTTAAAAAACTTAATCTAAAAGCATCATGCAAGCAAAGATTTTAATAAATATTAAGAAACGGTTAACTATTTTTGCATGAAAAAAATAATACCTGAATTTGCCAGGTGACTGAAAAATACTTATATTTACAGCTATTTATACATGTTCATGCCAGTGTTTTTAATATTACCGAGATACTATTATAGTTATTAATAATACTTTGAATTTGTTTTTATTTAAGTTTTAGCAATTGTTTTAATACATATGTTTATGTTGTATTTATTTATATATTTACCAGTTTAGTTTGAGATATTTTAGTACATCAAGTTGAACTAAATTAAAAATGTTGCTTTGGTACCTTTTTTAGTTTTTTTTTGTTATAGTATTAACCCTGCTTCACAGAATTTAGAGTAAGTTTTTATGAGGTTTACATTACTGCAAGATCTAACAAAAAAAGTAAAATAAAACAAGTCAATATAAAATATATGAATATATGAAAAGGAACATTTGTCCCTATATTTATATGTATTTGGTTATTAATGTAAAAAAAAAAGAAAATTGAGAATATAAAAACTATTCAAACTACATTCAAGGCCAAATCTCAGAAGAAATGGTGCACATGGTGATTTTCCCACCATATTAAAACAGTTACCTTTACCTTTTATTCATTTGCTTAAATAAAGAATAACATTTACAAAAAGCTACCCTTTATAATGTCTGTACACATACTACTTGCATGTTGTGTTGCATTTCAAAAAATGTTAAATTTTTTTGTATTATTATATCTTATCTTCTTATTGTAAAGCACTTTATTTTGAAAGGTGCCTTATAAATATAAATAAATAAAATAAAAATAAATGCATTTTGAGAGAACTGATGGCTACTTTTGAATGGTCATGAATGGAAAAGACGCTTTTGACCTCTTGGCTACACCCCATGTATGTCAAATGCACAATATCAGTCGATCATAAAAGAGGTAATTCACATAACTTCAAAAAAATAAAAACGTACAGGTTCATTAGACAAGAGAGCCTATTTAATTCTCAGGGTCAGAAACAGTTTGAAAAATGGTCATGAAAACGAATTACGACCAATTTTGCTGTAAGAAACCTTGACCTGGACTTTGTGGAACTGAATTAAGTGGAGTGTAGATTATGTTCTCTTTAATTGTGGGTGGTGATTGGATGAACAAAACAAATGAAGATCCTGACAACTGAACAGCGAGAATAAGCAATACTGAAGGTTAAGTATGCACGCATGTCTGGACGCAATATGGCAGCCTATTTCTGAGTCAAATACTGAATGTGCTTACTGACCAACAGTGCAGAAGTCTGACTGGACCCCTCGCAGACTCCCCGTCAAACCCTCTTCCCGCTTAATTGCCTGGGGTGTGTATCTCAGCGAGCTCCATGGGACTGAACCGTACGGATTCCTCCAAAGGTCAACCCGAGCCCCACAGACTCGTAAGAGAAGTCCAATTAATACTAGCTCAGTGGAGCTACATTATTTATTTAGCACTGAAGAGGAGGAGGAGGAGAGAAAGAGAAGAAGATCAATGAAGGTTTGGAACTTAAT
Source organism: Sinocyclocheilus grahami (assembly GCF_001515645.1). Classification (NCBI taxonomy): domain Eukaryota; kingdom Metazoa; phylum Chordata; class Actinopteri; order Cypriniformes; family Cyprinidae; genus Sinocyclocheilus; species Sinocyclocheilus grahami. Next base: position 1,214,657 of record NW_015505440.1, on the reverse strand, counting down.
TACCACTTTCACTCGACAGGCCTCTTTCAAAGTGGCATAGTCCCTCTCCTGTCTGCAGTGCGTCTGAACACGCTTAAACCGCTATGAGGAAGAATTATTGAGATCACGCTCAAGAGTGTGTTTGACATATTTAATTAACATTTATGCTACTTAGTCAGATTACAAAATAATACTATACTGCCTGTAGGTCTTTACACTGCTAAAAATATTCTCTTACAGTATTTTGTCTTGTTTTCCAGTAAAAAAATATCTGAATAGCTAAGATTAATATATTTCAGAAAATATGTAGAATTGTTTTTTTTTCTTGCACCGATGACAAATAGTTTTGTCTTGTTTAATAATTTTGTTAAATCGATGCTTAAAACAATGCTTAAACACATTTTTCCAAAAATCAAACTTAAACTTAATTCAAGGTATTTTAAATGTATTCTTATTCAAGACTTGAATTCTTCAAAAACTGGTTTTATCTTACACAATTTTTTTTTTAAGAAAATTCATCTTGTTTAGATATTTTAACTGGAAAACATTGTTTTAATGCAAAGCAAATTAAAAAAAATTTTTTCATTGCAACCACAGTTATAATACATTATGCTTTATATATAATATACTTTACCATTCATGTTCACACCTTTAAAGGCAGCACAACAAAATGCATTTTTAAAAATATCACATCTAAAAATAGCCATGCTGTGGTTATAATTACGTGAATACTGAATTGATTATAAAGTGTGTTGGAAGACATTATAATGCATTATTTATGAATGGGTAGTTGGCATGAAATACTTTTGGGAAGTTGAAATGTTCTGTAATGTGACATGCTGTACTTAATCTCAAAGCATTTTAAAGAGCATTTTGCTAAATCTTTTATAATTATCATATATATTAATTGAGAGACTCTACGGATTATGGAATATTGGTGCTTAAAAAAATTTATTTGTCTCACAGCGGGACCATTTAAAATGACCTAGTAAAGGCAAAAAGTTGATTAAACTTAAAGGAAAAAGTCGCCATCAGTTACAGCACCCGAAATACACAATTTCCTTAAACACACATAGAAAATGCTAAGTAAATACTTGATATGTATCAACATCAAGAACATGTCAGCTACCCGAGTATCCAGACCCATTCTGAATCTTTTGAACTTCTCCGAATCTTCTGACTTTTTTCTGTTTGTAAATTCCTATGAACACATGTATGCAATATTCAACCTAATATTTTTATATCCTAACTGATATTACTAGTAAATTACTAGTTTCAATGTTCAATTATTAACTCCTTGTAGTGATTTAAACCCTTCTGATACATATAAGACCCCTCTGTACACATACTAGTATTTAGATTACATTTTTACAGCTTTCATATTATTCAGTAAATATTGCTATTCTTCTGTAATTCTCTGTCTGTTTGCGTTTCTGAAGTGTCTGCCAACTGAGCACACTTGGCGCATAAAATTCATTTGATTCTGATTCCGCAGATTTCAGTGGAATGGATATGAGATTACTCCATTTTTATTGAAATCGGATCCTGATTCTGTTCAGATTCTGTGTGGGCCTGCAAAACATTGCATTATATATACAGACTTCATAGGAAAAGTAATAATACTTTGTATATATAATATTTATTTTGTCATGTTTTTGAAAGAATTCTCTCATGCTCGCCAAGGCAATCTTTTGATCAAAAATACAGAGAGAAAGACAGAAATATTGTGAGATATTATTACAAATTTAAATGATTATTTTCTAATTTAATATATTTAAAAATATATTTTTTTACTCCAGTCTTCAGTGTCACATGATTCTTCAGAAATCAGTCTAATATGCTGATTTGCTGCCTAATTATTAATGGTGCTCAATTATTAATAATGGTTCTTGTTATTATCAGCGTTGTTGAAAGCAAATTTTGCTGCCTATCACGGTTTGTGGAAACCGTGAAACATGATTTAATGCATTATTGCTAAATAAAAGTATAATTTCTTCTTTTTTTTTAAATCTTCCTTACCCCAAACTTCTGAAATATAATGTAAAAGAAAAAAAATTAAGCAGCACTACTGTGTTCAATTTTAATAATAATAAGAAATCTTGCTTGAGCAGCAAATCAGCATATTAGAATGATTTCTGAAGGATCATGTGACACTGAAGACTGGAGTAATGATGCTGAAAATTCAGCTTTTATCACAGCAAGCATATTTTAAACTGTAATAATATTTCACAGTATTACCGTTTTTACTGTATTGATCTTATTTACTGTATATAATTGAGTCACCAAGCATTGATATCCCATCTACTTTCACATCATAAAGTAAACACCAGATGAAAAGCATGCAGTGAGGTTGAGAAGAGTGTTTGTTCAGGTTTCTGTACTCTCCAGACTCTCTCATCCAGAACTGATCCCTCTCTGCTTACCAGAGCTTTAGATATGAATGTGAGGAACACAAGGACCAACAATTAGTCTTCTGATGCAAAGCTAATTACCACAGCACTCTGGAGCTAAAACACATTGAAGAGCTAACCGAAAAGCAATTCATTTTCCTCCTCTGGTATATTTTAAAACAATTTGTGAAAGATCACGGCGATGAACGGAAATGTTATTTCAAGGCCAGCAAGGATGAGACATTCAAAAGTGTCATTTGGAAGTAATAGGACACATCTGCACCTGGGTTCTCTGTAACCTTACGTGTCAAAGTATGGCTGCCTGTAATTGGGCGCGCTGCTGAATAACCAGAGAAGCAGAGTCGTTATGATATTTACATTTAGTCATTTAGCAGACACTTTTATCCAAAGCAACTTACAATATGATATGACTCAGTATGTGTCACAGCAGTGGTTGTATTGAAATATTTACAGGTTAAACATTGTATCTGTCACACTGCAAGACAGAAGAAAAACAGGAGTTTACTTTTCAAATGCCAAGCATTAATTACGTAGATAGGGCTCATTTTGAATTCATGTTAACTGATTAAATGAATTCACTGTATTACAAAAAGCTCATAATCAAGTTCATGTCTTTTAATGTAGCAAGAACCACAGGGTAACTTCATTAACGCCCTTGTACACAGAAGTGCATTTGTGTTTCAGTGCCATTTCTTGCTTATATAGACATTTACATTCATGCATCTGGCATGTAGTTTTATCTAAAGTGACTTACAGTACATTATAGCACACGGCTCAGCATGGGAACAGAATAAATATGTAAAATAATAGACGTTTTAGTCTTATGGATGAATTGTGCCACGAAATGGTCTGGGACAAGCATGCATATTTTATGATCATCATATATCATTTTTGAATGATATGCAGAGGTTGCATGCAAAAATACAACCATATGTTGCCCTTCGAGGGTGCCCATAATAGTGCAGTAGTCAAGATAATAAAAGCTCTTTTCTACCTGTTTGGTCACCTCATCTATAATCTCCATTTCAGCTGTCACAAACTACACAATGATCTATAGATCTACACATAAAGCAAACCATGTGTGTGGCTGCACTGATTTAGTGCATTCGACTCAAACATGGAGAAACTAGAGGTAGATATAATTACCTAGACATTAGCAGCATCTCTTGTTCAGGTGCTACGGCAGATGGGGTGCAGAATGCAAAAGTTATTGTGAATGAAAATGGCCTTGACTCAGTCTGTTAGATATGTAGATTCAACATAATGACCCCAGTGAAAGCTATTCAGCGATGTGATTTAACACAGTGAAACAGACTGTACTAAGTGCTTCAGAATCTGTGTTAAGAGCGTCACATTGTGAATAGAAAGATACTGATTGAAATCCTACATTGGGCGATTTTGTTTCCACTATAAAGCAGAGGTAATGCAGGCCATTCACTATAACCTCACACAGAGCTCGCACCTTCTCCATTCACTTTCAAAAGTCTTTTTTCATTTCCTAATCGTAATACATGTCACTGGCTTGTGCATTGTGCATGTAAGTAAGTTAATAAACAAATAAGCAAACTTGTGCTGTCAATCGATAAAAAAAACGAATGGTAACACTTTAGAATAGGGAATACTTATTCACTATTAAATACAACTTTTCCCTCAATAAATTCCTAATTTGCTGCTTATTAATAGTTAGTAAGGTAGTTGTTGGGTTTAGGTATTGGGTAGGATTAGAGGTGTAGAATAAGGCATTAATATGTGCTTAGTTAGTACTAAAAAATTCTAGTAACATGCATGCTAATAAGCAACTAGTTAAGAGGCCCTAAAATAAAGTGTTACCAAACTAATTATTCACACATTTTTTTCTGAAATTAATCTAAATAAATGCAATTCTTGTCAAGAAAAAAGAGACAGAAGCAGCAGTTGTGAGTGAGGCGGCCAACCCTAGCCTCACCCCTGCATTAACTGTTAAATATTTTTAACGCCGTTAAACTGGAAAAATGAATCACTTGCATAATTTTGACAGCATTAAAGCAAACAAACAGATAAATAAATAATTATATTTATTTTTCACCGCCTAAACCACAAATTACACAAAATTGCATGTAAATTAAAAACAAATATATATATATATATTTGTGTGTGTGTGTGTGTGTTATTATTTATTATTTATTTATTATAATTTTTTTATTATATGTGTTGTTCTTTTTTAAATAAATAATCACCTAAACTGCAAATGACACATAATTGCATGTCATTTAAATATATATATATATATAATTTTTTTATATTTTCATTCACTCATTTATTTATTCAAAAACATACATAATTATGATTTATTTATTTAGCTCCTACACTGCAAATGCCATGCAACTTATCACTCAGGAAACACAAGAAATCTGTCTCATATTTTTTTACATGGTAGCAAAGGTAATTTTTAAGACAGGTTTGCGGAGGATTGCCTACAAGTGCATTCTTCTGGTGATGAACTGATGAGGTTGGGTGAGGTTGCAAACACTGAGCTAATGGAAGATGTGTAACATAATTAGTTTACTATAAATAATGCAAGCATTCAAATATGTGATATTGATCCAAATTGATAGTTTGGAGGAGATAGCTTTTTGGAATGCATAAACACGGCTAATGAATTTCACTGAATCTGAGGTTTAATCATTTCTGATGGGTTTTGAAGACAATTTGATTACCCCCACAGACCATTTCCCCCGACAGCTTTCTCTGCCTTCATTTTAACATGCACTCATCAGCTTTGCCGCTCAATCTCAACCGTACAAAATAATCAAACCCATCATTTGGATTTTGAAACCAAACAGTAATGAAAACACATAAACGATAGAAGTTTTCAGCTGTCAAGCTTGCTGTAAGCCTGGATTTGTCAAATCTGTGGCAAATAAAAAATGGTCTAAGCCGTGAATCTTGGTGTGGTTGGTCTGGTAATGTTGTGCTCAATAATCGGGTGGAAACATACGCCATTAGTCCCTCATTTCACTGAAATGGCTTTTAATGGACGTGTTTCTTCATGTCATTCCAGACAGACTGGATGGTGATGAGATATGGGCTGCGTTTCCCGATAACGCTCTCTTAGCACGCTACGAAGACTCTAAAGGTATGCCTTAACTAAAGGTGTACCATTTCTAGGCATGTTCCCCAAACTATACTTTAGGAGGTTGCTTAAGAAATACCTTCGCTCGTGTGACGTTACCAGGTGCTGTCCATGGCGGTGGAGCTGAATTGGTTGATATCAATTACTCGAGAATCGATTATTCATTCTATGCACAGGCTGCTTCACTCCATTATGTGAGAAAGTGTTGATTTTAAATAAAGACACGGAACTCTTTCCTGTTAGAACGCAACAAACTTGCGTGAAACTTTTACTTTCACTTTGCAGCATACATCACGTCAGGAAAGAAAACCAAGAAAGAAAAATATATGCCCAGAGCACCTCCCAGTGGTCAACACATAAAATACAAGGATAAAAAACTACAGGAGACACTGCTTAATAATTTAACAGCTTTTAACAGAACAGAGAAAAAAAAATTACACCTTGGGCCTACACAACAGAAAACATTGTGGTAAGAGTGCCTTCCAAGTTTTAATACACAGTATGGCTCTGTGGCCAGCGCCGTCTTTGAATTTGCACAGCTATTATATTGTATATGTCACGAATTCGGTCCATGGACTTCCGTTTATTCACCACCAGAGGTCACCCTTTCCATTACATTGACTCTCGCACAACATAAACTGTTGCATAGCACCCTGGACTACATATCCCATAATTCTTTGCATGATTTGCACACTGCACTGATTGCACACAGCTGTTTCTAATCACCTCACTCACTGTATAACACCCACTCTAACCACCTTTCTCTGCTGAGTATTGTTTAGCCTGTACCCCTTTCCGAGTCTCCGTGTTTTCCTTGTTTTGCCTTGCCTGTTTTCTTGATTTCTGATCTTTGCCTGTTTTCTTGGATTTCTCCCTCTCGTCTCGCCCCTGTGATTCTGTCTGCTGATCGGAGACCTACGCTAGCCCTGGGACTATTCTTGTGTTTTGCCCGCCATATACCTGTTTGCCATTGTTCTGACCCTACCTGTTTACCACGTCTCTTTAATAAAGCCTGCAGATGGATCCACACGTCTCACGTCTCTTCAGCCACGTTACAGTATAGAATGAGATGTAAAGAACTGTCAAAAGTGATAAGGTATAGCTAAGAGTGGTCCAGACCAACCTTACGAAAGTATGACTTACAGAAGGTGTACTTAACTAAGAATGTTTTGGGAAACATGGTACAGGTTAAGGTACATCTTAAGAATGATGTATAGCGTTAAGTAGGTTTCGGGAAACGCAGCCCAGATCTCTGTGTGGAGCACTGGCTGTTGTCTGGATTATTACAATTAATAGCATAATGAATGTTTGAAAATGTAAACTGATATGTCCAACTGACACACTACAGCAAAAGATAGAAATAACTGGCTTAAAACCATTTTTTAGCTGGCGAAAATACTAGTGTTCTAATAATTTTGGCCACCACTGTAAATAAAATATAGTCAGAAAAAAAATATATACATAAATATAACATTTATATAAAATTTTAAAATAAAATGTAAAGTATAAATAAGATACAATTTTTTTTATCTATGAATGGTATAAAATAAAAAGCAATTTTTTGTGTTTTTGTATTTTTTATTATATATGCAGTATGCAGGTTAAGCTGTAATTTTTTTTCTTTTAATAATTTATTTTTTTTCAGCAAGGATGAGTTAAATTGATAAAAAGTGATAGTAAAGAATTATATTGTTAGAAAATGTTCATATTTTAAATAAATGCTGTTCTATTTTATTTATATTTTTTTCATAATTAAAAAAAAAAAACCTAAGAAGCACAACTATTTCCAACATATATAATACATCAGCATATTAGAATGCTTTCTGAAGGATTGTGTGTCACTGATGACTGCAGTAATGGCTGATGAAAATTCAGCTTTGCATCACAGAAATAAATTATATTTTAAAGCATATTTAAATAGAAAACAATTATACTAAATTGCAATAATATTTCACAATATTACTGTTTTTTTTACTGTATTTTTGATCAAATAAATGCAGCCTTGATGAGCACAGAGACTTCAACTTAGTTTCGGAATTTTAACGCACAGGACAATTTAAAAGGCACTGTTAATTCAGTTCTGAACATCATACAATAATGTAGAACAATGACTAGTCTTCCGCACACAGCTGAAGCAGCACTCCAACATCAGACACTCTTTGCTCTTAGAGACATGACTCCTGTAGGTTACTGAGAATGATGGAGGAACAGAACACAATGAACACAATCAGCAAACACAATGCAGTAAATTCACCTGGCACAAATACTGTATTGGCCAAACACAAGCTTGTCGTGCAAAGAAGCAGACAGACTATTGCAAACAGCCCACACCACATCCATCAATCTGGACAAGAGTAAAAAATTACACATTGGAGCAGATGAAGTGTCCTCTATCATAGTTATCACTATCATGGCCAGATAGATAGAACCATAAACCTGCAATCATGCTCTGGGATTCTGTTGTACAAAAAAAAAAAAAAAGGAAATACCAACAAAACCAGTCATCTATTATATACTTCAGAGAAGTCCCAGAGATTGAATACTGTGTTCTGTATGAAGGTGTGTTGGAGTTCTGGAATCTGTTTTGGATCATCTGTAGAGAACAGACAACTTTCTCAGGTGCTTTTCTGCAATCATGACCTTACGGTATACTACACGTTATTACCGTTATTATAAATAAATAAATAAATAAATTCCAACCAAGAGCCAGTGAAAGAAAGTGCTTAACCTTCAGATGTTGTTCATTCACATCAGGAGGTCAAACTAAATATTAAATGAATTGCTTTATTTTCTATTAATTTTAGATGAGGAATGCAGTTCTGCAACCCTGTAACATTTGGGACATGAATACAGTTTGAAACTCAGATTTTTGATTGATCTGATTTTGTTATGTTCTAGGAATAAATATTAAAAACCAGAATGGGTAAATTAGCCGGCAGACAGCACTTAGTAGTGGCTAGTTAACTAGGCCTGTTTTTATTGATAAACTTTTCTAATAAATTAAAGAAAATGTCACATATTTATGAGCACTTAAAAAGGGGGAGGAACTTATAGAACATCTATGGTATTATTATGAAATATTAGTGATATATACAGTATGTTGCGTGACAAATATTTGACTTGGAAAACAGTATTTTAGTATCATTGAATTATTATTATTATAGTTATTATCAATTATAATATATATATAGTTTATATTTTTATATTTTCCACATTCATTTTCTTTTTAGTTGTTTAGTGTTTTTGTCATTTTTAGCTTTTTTTGTCTAAATGGTTTCTATCCATTTTTATTTCAGTTTAATTTTATTTATTTGAGGAACTCATGTCAAACTACAGACTAAACTAGTAAAAAGTTGCTTATGTTTGTACAGTATGTTGCGTGACAAATATTTGACTTGGAAAACAGTATTTTAGTATCATTGAATTATTATTATTATAGTTATTATCGATTATAATATATATAGTTTATATTTTTATATTTTCCACATTCATTTTCTTTTTAGTTGTTTAGTGTTTTTGTCATTTTTAGCTTTTTTTGTCTAAATGGTTTCTATCCATTTTTATTTCAGTTTAATTTGATTTATTTGAGGAACTCATGTCAAACTACAGACTAAACTAGTAAAAAGTTGCTTATGTTTTTTTTTTTTGTCTCAGTTAACATTTATTTTATGTCAAGTAACGGAAATGTTTTTCTTTTTATTTTAGTTTCAGATTTAGTTTTAACTATAATAATTTTAAATGGTTGCCAATTAAGGGCTGGAGTGCACTATGTGACTTACTAGGCATCATACATTTGCAGACTTAAAGGTGACATATCCTGAAAATCTGACTTTTTCCATGTTTAAATTTTATAATTGGGTCCCTGGTGCATCTACCAACCCAGAAAATGACAAAAAGAACAACCCAGTAAATTTACATTTACATTTACATTTACATTTACATTTATTAATTTAGCAGACACTTTTATCCAAAGTGACTTACAGGGAATACATGAAGCGATTCATCTTAAAGAGGCAAATAGACACAGGAAGTGCTAGTAATACCAAGTTTCAAGCATTGTTCAAATAAGTACAATCTAGACAGGGAAAGATTAAAGAAAGGAGTGAACAGAGTTGTTTTTGTTTGTTTATTGATTTATTTTAGGATGAAGTTAAATAGTGACGAAAGAGAAATTTATTTTTGGTAAGCCTTTCTCTGAAAGCTTGTGAAAAAACGAGTGCATCAGATTTTGCTCCCCCGTGACGTAGAAAGGGTCTCTTATTATAATATTACCGCTCCTTAATCTTCCACCCACTGAGTCACCATTGTGTTTTCGCAAGCGACAATGGTGTACCAGTTCTAACGCCATGGCAAAAGTTCGAGCAAAGCATGGTAACTGTTCTGTCTTCGCTGCACAGACAAGCACAGAACACTATTTAAGGCAAATAGACACAGGAAGTGCTAGTAATACCAAGTTTCAAGCATTGTTCAAATAAGTACAATCTAGACAGGGAAAGATTAAAGAAAGGAGTGAACAGAGTTGTTTTTGTTTGTTTATTGATTTATTTTAGGATGAAGTTAAATAGTGACGAAAGAGAAATTTATTTTTGGTAAGCCTTTCTCTGAAAGCTTGTGAAAAAACGAGTGCATCAGATTTTGCTCCCCCGTGACGTAGAAAGGGTCTCTTATTATAATATTACCGCTCCTTAATCTTCCACCCACTGAGTCACCATTGTGTTTTCGCAAGCGACAACGGTGTACCAGTTCTAACGCCATGGCAAAAGTTCGAGCTAAGCATGGTAACTGTTCTGTCTTCGCTGCACAGACAAGCACAGAACACTATTTAGAGTCCCAGCCTCAGAGGAGACAAGAGAGCAGTGGATTTATTGATTTATTTACTGCATGTTACGCTGCTGCCACACAGATCTAATATAAACATGTGATTTCTTTCCCAGCTGTTTACATTCACAGATAACTGACTGTTTTTGTAACTCATGTGTGTTTTTATCATAAACTTGTGTGTATTTGACAGTTTAAGCGCAATAAGACATGAAAGAGAACTTAGTTTAGTACTCACATGCCGTGTGAAAGTTGCTTTCTGTGCATGCGCGTGCAAGACGTTTAAACTAAAATGGTTTAAAAAGCATTATTTCAGCACGATAGACATGATAATCAAAACAAAACAGATGTTTTATTAGCAGAGTATCTGAGGAAAGAGAAATAAAGGCACAGCCCTTTTCTGGAAAAGGGGGCGGGGAGCAGCAGCTCATTTGCATTTAAAGAGACATGCATGAAAACAGCTGTTTCTGTTTCCACTCAAAATAGGCATTTTCAAAATGATATAATAATTGATCTTTGGGTTATTTTGAGCTGAAACTTCACAGGCACATTCCGAGGGACGACTGGGACTTATATTACATATTGTAAAAAAACTAAATGACTTAGGATCACACACTACCAGACTTTCAAGTCATGAACACAGCAACATGTCTGATATCCTCCAAATGGATGAAATCGTAGTCTGAAGCTAAAAACAAAATCAGCCTGTGCCCATTATACAGTTTGTGGATTTCTGTGAAATTGGTCAAGTATGACTTCTCTACATCTGCAGATGAGCAATGACTTACAGCATCTAGCATCAACTTGTCCAGATTAAAAATCGGGATAAAAATCTAAGAAAGATGCATTTAGAAGCAGATGGTGTAGTTATAGCATCTACCAACAAGAACTAATTGTACCATGTCACTCAGCCAAACCTTGACTCCATGACCAAAATTTCAGTGCCAAAGATCAATTTGTCCTATTATATATATGGAACACCATTTTGTACTTTACTAATGGAAAGCTCCAGCTATTGTGTTTATGGGAGCTGTATTTTGTTTTTCAAGGACAGAGAGGCATCAAATTTGATGTTCAAATTAAAAAAGGAATATGAACCTATCTGCAACTACAGTATAAACAGCATTAACTGAGCACATAGAGAGCAAAGACTTTCAAATAGTCACATAATTCCTATATTCAGCTGGGTTTATCATGCGGCTGCCAAGGCTGCTTGTGTGAATGCGAGACATGATATGCATGCATAATTGATTTATCTGGCCTTGTTTGTACCAAATGAAAATTATGTTTCATTGCATTGGAATTAAAGATGTGTAATCAGAGGCCACATTTCATACTGCAAGAATGAAGCTTCATATATAGCAAAAATGAAACTGTCAGATCAGGCTTTTTTCCTAACTCGCCTACTTTCCGTTAGACAGTTTAAACAAGGGACGAAACAAAAAGTGGCCATTTTAGAAACAACGGAGCATAACTGAAGCAGTGAAACATCAATGCACTGCAAAAAAATCATTTTCTTATCTAATACTAAACATAACAGGTTTTATAATATCACCACATAATGAATTAATAACTCAAATTAATTAATACATTAATGACATACAACTTTCCTTTGTGATTGTTTATTTCATTGCAAAATGTAATATATATTATCGCACAGCTCTTTATATATACAGTTGGATATAAAGTATATTTAACTTTATCTGCAAACATACAGCATACTCAAGTAAATAAATATAGTATATAACAAATCTACAATTGTAGATGCTGTTGTTTTATAATCTGTGCACCTGCTTTAATTAATGTCTCATGAATTATTCCACTGGACTACACCAGGAATCTCTCATTGCTCTCCCCAAATGGTCACTCATATCTCCCTCTGGGTCTATTTTCACTTTAAAACTTTATTTTGTTTGCCATTTTCCTCATTTGTAATTCTTATTAGCATGCATCACTTTGGGAATATTTCTAAAGTAGTGACAAACATAGACCAGATAACTTATTTTTTAATCTGTGAAAATGATATTGATTAAAAAAAAGGTAAATATTTTGAATAAAAAAATTGGATAAATAACAAAAATAAATAAATAAATAATAATAATTCAATTAACAACCTAAAAAATGCAATAACATTTTTAAAAGTTGTAAATGTTTTAAGGTTTTAAATAAATGTAAATGTTTTAAAGTTGTAAATAAAACAAAGATTATTGGGGTAAAAAGACTATTTCAGTCTTTCCACTTCCATATTTCACATTTAATTTAGTGTGTTACTTGCCACTTTTTTGCAATTATTTGTGGGGGGAAAAAAGTAACATTGTCAAAATGATGGAAAGCATTTTAAATATATATTTTTTGATAAATTATAAAATATAAACAACCACTATACATTATACACAATAAAACGTTTTAAGGTTTTAAATAAAACAAGTTTATTGGAGTAACAAGAAAATGCTATTTAATTCTGTATACTGTGTACAAAATGTAATGTTTAATTCAATGGGTTACTTGCAAGTTCTATAAATTATTTGTGAAATTTACTACCAAGTTTTAAATGAAAATATCTTCCACAACATTGTTTTCCCAGTGTAGCATGGTGGATGTTTTTATTTATTTAAAAATTGTCCACTCACAAAAAATATATATAAATATCCTCAATACCCCCTGTAAATAGAGGTGGTTTCTCAAACCTATTATCCCATAATGTCCTCTTTCTCACTGTCCCTACAAATACCCCTTGACAAAATATAAGGAGTTTTTGCTAAAATGCTGGAGTTTGATGTTGCTTGAAAACACATCAGATAGAGCACAAGATTGTTGCAAACACAGCTACTGTAGCATCAGTTTATAAGGACAGACATAAGACTCAGGAAACCCAGTGGAGAGCGACTAACACACATGATAGTGTAAGTGTGTCTTTGTACCTGTGTTCCCGAGTCTTTATCTTATGACTCTCAGATGAAAAGCAGCCTTGTGCGTGACCCATGAGGCTGAGATGTGGATTTAGAGAGGCAACCCGGTCTTTGACAGCGAGCTGGAGCATCGACCGCGGTAGAGGGGAGAGCAAGGGGATGACGGTCAATACACCAAGACCTAATTAAGGCAGCCTCTGAATGTAGTCAATGCTGTAATTGCAGTGCCTTTCAGAAGTCATTTGATATAGTTAACCAAACATACATGAAATTCACTTCTCACATGACAGTGTGCAGGCAGAGGTTTTTTTGAAAGGTGCACTGCGGCAGAGCAGAATAACCCGCAGAAGACCTCAGTACATAAATTCATCGAAAAACCAATGCACATTGACTGTAAGCACAATGTGGTGCTGGGAAATCTTACATTGACTTGCTATTGTTTGTTTTTGGTAAAATAAACTTTGTTCACATTCATGACCCTGGCAAGTTACACTACTTTAAAAAAATGGAAATTGCAGAATAAGCAGCTTTATACTAGTGATTTTATAATTTATTTAGAATATAAAAGTATGTATATCTTCAGTTAAAGGGGTCATATGATGCTGCTAAAAAGAACATTATTTTGTGTATTTGGTGTAATGAAATGTGTTTATGCAGTTTAAGGTTAAAAAAACATTATTTTCCACATACTATA
>NW_015505440.1:1195146-1200059 GCF_001515645.1 Sinocyclocheilus grahami | reverse complement strand
ATTTCCTCAGCGACCAGCACGGATAAGCTCCAGGCATGACGAAGCGGATATCGTCCTCTTTTGGAAGGCCAACCATAGTAGTTTCGCTTTCACAACGAAACACAGCGCCTTCAACGACATGGCGGCGGCGGCGGCAACAACAAGACTACAGCGAGAATAAAAGTTACGCATTCTTTCTTTGCGTGAACATTTGGGCGGCGTTATGCAAATATTCCCACATCGTGATGTAGCCATGTGGGGGCGTGTTAGAACGAGCCGTTTTAGGTAGGCATGGTTGACACGTAACTTTTATAAAGAATGTCTCTTTGGATTTGAGACTTTAGTCTTTGCAACTTTACAGATCTTCTTTATGCACCAAGAGCTTATAACACTCCAAAGAGAAAGGAAAAATTGAAATCGCATCATATGACCCCTTTAAATTAATGTATATCTTAGGTTTCAATACTAAAAAGAGGAAATCTACTGTTAGCAAATATTTTTTCATAATAAAAACTACTCCTTTAAATGCTCAAAGAACATCATTGAAATACAGCACTTTCCCCTTCAAAAATCCCTTTCAAAGTCACTGCAGGTGTGAGACACTGATTAACCCAAGGTTATGAGATGTTAACCCATGATAAAGTGCAGTGTGCGTTTTCGAAAGTTTGAAACTGTCAAAGTTTGTAGTACACTTAGTCTTTTCCTACGTCTCTCTCTCTCTTTCTTTCTCTCTCACTTCCATTCTCTCTAGTCTCTCATTTGTCTGTATCTCTTGTCTCTACTTACCTTGAACATGGAAAAGGTCACCCCATTCCTCTTAGCGTGTTGCAGGCCACGTTCACAGGAAATTAATGGTTTGTGCCAGCGATTGCCTCCGCTCCCTCCCCAGCGTAATATTTTTGGTTTACTTAAAGGACACATTTATTGAAGGAATATAGAAATATGGATTCCTGACAGGCACTTAGTTTGATGCATTTGTATATCAGGCCCTTTTTTGGCTTCATTGCTCAAGTAAAGTATTTCAGAGGCAACACATATATAATAGACAAAGAGCGTCAGCTTTTAGCGTGGTAAGAGTGCCTTGTGATCTGCTGGGTGCAGTTCTGAGCGCTGACTGATGTTCTTTCCACTCAGAATGGGGGCCGCTGAGGGAAATAATTGGTGCATCAATGGCTTTGCTGGCTGTTTACACTCATACAACTGTCGGATTATGGATGAAATGATTCGCCCAGCCAAACCAGAGACTAGCGAAAATAATCCACTCATCATGTCCTTTCAATGACCTGAACAACATGTCATATTTCACATGTTACAGTGTGGTCAAACACATTGTTATGGACAATTAGTCTTCATTTCTTCAAATGGAAGTGTCAAAACTGATTCTGGAAAATAAATTCTAGCCCTACAGTATGTTCTCCATCCCGACAACCATCCTTTTGCATTTTAGCTCATGCTAGCTCATGATTCATTACCATCTGCTCAATATGGCCTTGACTGTCCGATTGTTACATTAGAACCCCACAGTCACCTCAACTGGCTCTATTAATCAAACTGACCTGCTCTGGAGCCCCTTAAACATTTATAATTTGTGCTTTAGTGCAGATAAAAAGACACAGTCTGGTTACAAGCTGTTGCAGAGAGAAAAGCATAAGCATTGTTTGTTTAAAACAACATTGGAAATGCCAAAATTTGACATTTTAGTAGACTGAACGCATTCAAAACGCATTGTCGTTATTTATTCACCTCTACGATCTGATGAGCTCCTCCATGTTCTGTCAGAATCAAGTTTCATTCTAATAAATGCAAAAGGTTTAAAGACGAATTTGGCTTCACTAAGATTATCGTGATCGTTTTTAACACCTTTAAGGGCTCCTTCAGATTTTCAGATGTGTGATTTTTATGCTGTGCGCCTGACAGACTTCAAGCCAAGAGGCAGAGACAGTTCTCTGAAGCGCCACACACACACACACACGCCCTTGCCGAGCGCTATTCTTACAAATGTGATGTGGCCAGTATAGCTCTAATGAATTGACCAAATAATTCACAACATGACGCGAGACACTGCTATGTTCTCTATACTTCCCAGCTCTCATCTAAATGTCCCTGACATTTCTATCCAACCACTTGGACGTACTATTTACCACATCGACAGCACAATTTAGCTCCAGCGAAGCTAAATAAATTGAAGTGTTGTTGATCAGTAAATTATGGCTCTCTGATGTCCGAATGCTGTTTATCTGACATGGAGAACCTGATGATTCAATCTCACCAGTTCTGCTAGAGACAAAGATTAATTTTTTTACAAGATATTCAGAAGCTGCACTGCATGCTGTTTATTGGTCTATACTACAGTACATTAGAGTTTTGGATTGTTACATACCACATAGGGCTACAGGTGGTATATTAATTATTAACAGTATATTAGGTTTTTTCACACTCAAAGTTGTTCACAGTAGTCCTAAAGGTTTATTTTCATGTATATATGAGCAGAATATTGACATTTAGTTCAATACAAATACAATGTTCTAATCTACACTTTTGGCTCAAAATGAACACTTTTATTCAGCAAGGATGCATTCAATTAATCAAAACCGACAGTAAAGACATTTAAAACAATTTTTTTCCCCCCATTTCTAATAAATGCTGTTCTGCTGAACTTTTTATTCATCAAAGAATCGTGAAAAAGAAATGTATCACAGTTTCCATAAAGAAATATTAAGAAGCACAACTGTTTTCAACATTTATGATTATAAGAAATATTTCTTAAGCAGCAAATCAGCATATTAGAATGATTTCTGAAGGATCATGTGACGCTGAAGACTTAATGGCGTACTGACGCTGAAACTTCAGCTTTGCGTCACAGGAAAAAAAATTGAATTTTTATATACAGTATATGAAATAAAAGATAATTATTTAAAATTGTAATATTATTTATAATTGTATAATATATTATTGTATAATATTTCACAATATTACTGTTTTCACTGTATTTTTGATCAAATAAATGCAGCTTGGGTGAGCATTGGAGACTTCATAAGAGATTTCCAATACATTGAAAATATTCACCGACCCCAAACTTTTAAACGGTTTTAAACTGTATTTTTCTTTTCTTTTTTTTTCAGTTGAAAACAAAGAAAATAGTTAATATACCAGATTACAGCTACTGGATTAACATTTTTAAACTGATGGTTAAGAAATACGTAATTATCGATATGCAGTATGTATCGAGAAGGCTGAACAAAGTGAGGATTTCAAGTAAAGTGAGTGTACTAAACAGTATTTGAACCCTCTTTTATATAAAAAGACCACCCTTATTGATTTTGACTAATATTGCTGTGAGAGAAACTCCTGCATTGGGCCTGTTAGGACACAAAATTATACTTGCCTCTTAAATAAAATCATTAGCCTAACAATTGGTTGCATAAACAAACCCATGGAGAAACAGAGAAAGATGGGGTTTCTGGCATATACTGCTTTTGTATTTATTGGGTTTATTGATTTAGTTATTTGAGATAGCGACCTACTCATGCACCCTCTCTAGCAGAACGGAAAAGTAATAAACAGATTTAATGCACATGAATTTGTTAGCACAGACTTAAAATAGACTTTTAAAAGTAGCCATTATGAAGAGGATTAAGGGTTGCGATGGAGGCTGAAGAGGTTGTTGATGTGTGTAGGCCTACTTAGGCTACAAGTGTGCTAATGTTGATGTTACTTTTCAACATTTAATCCTCAAATACTGTGGCAATCTCACAGCCTCAGTTCATCATTAGCCTTAGATTTCCCCCTTTTCAACTGTTTTTAGGCATATGAATGCAGCGTACTGTCATTAATCTTTAAATGCGTGTAAGAATACACTTCCCGCGCCCATCAGAAAATGCACAGTTCATGGTCTAGCTATTTTATGGGTCAGTGTTAATGGAACCGCTGGCAGATCCGTGAGTCATATGGCCACTCTGAACAAACATGTTTACGTCTTCATTGCCGCTTTCAGTTAGTGCTAATGCTGCCGTTCGTGCTCCGGGTTTTATGTCACATGGGGAGCGTGTCGCAGATTGAGAGTTGGCGTAATTGAAATGCGATTGTTTCCGTTCTTTCTTCTCTCCTGAATCCCAGGAGAGTTCAGAACGGTTTACTGTGTCGTGTTGTAGAGCTTGCTCTGCGTGCCGCCCGGTTTCACAGCTCTGAATATAATCAATGCTAATGTAACTACCAATGTGGCTCGCAGGCGTTCTGCTATGATGAGTCACAGAGGACAGGAAGAACAACAAAAAAATAAAAACCAGGCCTATTCACACAGAGGTTTCAGTTGCCTTTCACATTAGCATCTAACAGGAATTTCTACTCCTTTAAAGTGGCTGTGGTGCTGTTTCAATATACGGTTCAGTTAATTCAGATAATTTGGTGTCAAAAAGTGGCTCAGTTTACCTGAATTCATAATATTTTCTCTGGCATTATTGTAAAGGTCGGCTCTCATCTCTATTCAGGAGTGAAAATGATCATTCATGAGATATCATTTAAACCTCAGCGCACATTTAAAATGATAAACCTCCTGATTTTTGTTTCTTGACGTGTTTCATGAGACGTCCTCATTAATTCTGCCCAGAGTATGTTTGGTTACTTCGAAGGACTTTTTTTTCAAGATATAATTTAGTTTAAAAGAGAGACCACACTGGATCAATAAAGGCCGAGTCAATGATGGATGGTACACCATTTATTAATTTCACCTCAGGACAAATTAAAACCACTCTGGGTACTTACACATGGAGCATATGAGCAGAAATAGTTGCCTGGGTTTTGACTTTGCATAATCTCGTTTACTTTGTAGGTTGGATCAAAATGCATGGCATACATTTTGGAATTTGTATTTACCTATTGTTACTCACTTTCACAGCTCAGCTATTATTTTTATGCATTTTTTAATTTTTTTCATT
>NW_015505440.1:1190201-1195136 GCF_001515645.1 Sinocyclocheilus grahami | reverse complement strand
TTTTTTTTTGTCAGAAGAATCATTATTTTACCCAAACAGCCACTGTAAACGGGTATATTGACTATTGTCTTTGTGTTTTCAGCAGTGTTGTATAAGGTACTCTAAAAAAGTAATTAAGTACAAGCTACTAATTGCATCTTCAACAGTGTAATTATATTACTGTTCTCATACTGTTCTAAATCCCATATCGTGTCAACCTCAACCAGCTGAACAATTCAAGGACAGATATGAAACTGCTCTTTTTATTCTTTCAAATAAATAATAAAAAATTGCATACATTATTCTTGAAGTGACCAAAGAACTTAAAGGGACAAGGTTAAATTAAAACATAAATTTTAACATTAGATTTTAACATCACTATTGTTTTACATAGAATTGATTTATAGCCTATACAGTAGGGATGCACGATATTGGATTTTTGCCGATATCCGATATGCCGATATTTTGCAACTAATTTTGGCCGATAGCCGATAGCCGATGCCGATACAGATATATTTATTTTTGTTTGGAAACAACACCAAGTCTCTCCTGTGTCTAAATCAAAAGCAAATTATTTTTAACAAGCGCTTATTTGTTAGAATTAAATAAACAATAATGAAGTTATTTTAACTATAAATAAACTATATATTAATCGCTGCATTTTTTTTCCAGAAAGATGCAGTAGTAACCTTAACATTTTATTTTAAGATTTAACGTTTGTAGATGGTCTAAAGCAAAAGAGTTGTAATAATTCTGAAAATCTTTCAGAGTCATAATTTGTTTAAAAATATAGCATATTACACATTAATGAATAAATCAGTACATATAAAATTATTTAATTTACAAGTGTCATATTTGTGTTTTTTTTGTTTATGTAAGCTATAGCCTCTGACCTTTCAATCAAAACATACTCATGATTTTATGACATCAATTACCGCTTTATTTAATCAGAAAAACAGTCTAAATGTTATTTGAGTATTTTACTTTAATTTTATTAAAAGTAGGCCAACAGCGCCCCCTACAGAATTAAAACTCGTTACCGAAAGAGCATTAGGACCCGGGGGAGGCTGCCGCTGCACATGCTATTACTGTTTACTCTATCTCACAGAATGCATCATTCTGTACTGCATTCTCAATTTAAATGCAGGGATCCAAAACAGTGAATCTAATCACCATTCAGGCAAAACTTGAAGAATGAGCCACACTGCTGACATAACCCAATCGCTAGCACGCCCTGAGCACATGTGAGTTAACCTATTCCTCTTATCAGCGAGACATATCGGCATAATTTTTCATGTCGGGCCGATGCCGATATTTACATTTAAAGCCATTATCGGCCGATTCCGATATCAGTCAGATAATATCGTGCGTTCCCTACTATACAGTATTCAATGGAATTACGTCATAATTAGCTGTAAAAGAAAATACATAAATATTAAAAGTATTCCCTTACTTTGCTTTTTCAAAGGAAAAGTAATTAAATTACAGTAATTACTTGGTAAAGCATTTCACCCAACACTATACATTACGTAAAAAAATGGAGTTGGTAAGATTTTTTTGTGTTTTTGAAAGTCTCTTGAATGCTCATCAGGGCTGCATTTATGTGGTTAAAAATAGAGTAAAACAAAAAAATTATGCTTTGACAGCTCTTTGTATTTAACATACTTTATTTATTAACATATGTTACTGGGTTTGAAGTCAACATGATACAGCATTCACTACCAACGCACTGACAAACTGTTCATAAAAACAAAAACAAAATTGCAATTCGAGAGAAAGTAAACAGATAATTTTTATTTCATATTAATAAACCTGTATTTACTGCAACAACAAGCTACAGAGACAAAAGGGGGAAACCCATGTGGCACCAAATAAGAAGCAATGACCTACTGGTTTGCTTTTGAGGATTGATTTTCTTGCAAAGCGAGAGAGGGAGACAGACAGACAGAGACAGACTGGGAGACGGGGACAGAGCTGATGGATGCTGAGGTGGGTAAATAGGGTAGGTCAAACTTGAAGCCGGGGACATGTCCAACTTTCCCGGGCCCTGCCGCTCAGATGAACTCATTAGAAGTTAATTAATCACATGCATCGATCTATTGTCACTTTCCTCTGCAGCTGCCTGAGAGAGAGAGACGGGGCTCAGGTTCTGCAGAAAAAGCTCTCTGTGTCAACATCCACATCCTTTAGGAGCGGTTTCTGCTGAGGCGCCAAATCCACACCAGAAATATGAGCAGGTTATCGGCTTAACAGGTTAGAATATGTCCTCTTTATACTTACGGTCGCTATAGATCTATCTTCATGTGTGCAGGAAATATACACACTCATACTCCACCTCCTCCAGCTGAAATGCATTCGGCTGAAGTGTATAAATGTGACAATACTGAAACTCTGCAAAACTTGGGACTGTATTTTTTGAACCTTGTGCAGTTTAATGAACCAACGCTGCCAGGATGAAGCCTACAGCTTGTGTTGAAGGGAAATGTTTGATGTTGTTTAACCTTTCATTTTTCTTTCTGAATGGTCGGCTTGAAAAGAAATGCATTTATTAAAAATGTACTTGAAATACACTCAATTTCACTTATTTCTGCGCCACTAACACTTTCTGCTTCCAGTAGTGACGCTTGTGCTGTGTTTGCATACTTTATCACAGTTGAAGTGGATTAGATGCAATGTTTGTCAAATACACAGACGTTTCAGATGAAGCAACAGAAACCCTTTAAATGCTATACTTTATGCTTAATACTAGAATAAAGTTCAGCATAAGCCTATACTATACAGTAACAAAAACAGCATCTTCAATCTAAAGGTCACTGAGTGGGTAGAAAATAGTTACAGCAAACTAAAAAAAAAAACTTTAATTTTAAGATACCTTGTGTAGCGTCTCGACCAATCTGACACACTAATTTTAATTTGATTTAACAAATCAATTATTCATTAGGTTAACAAATCGTCACAGTCCCCTCACTCAATTAACTGGATGCCAGGATGTCTGCTGAACACCAGGCGCTCTGGTCACCATGACAACTAATCATGATATCACTGGTTTTATGACCCCCCAGGAATGTGAGAAGGATAGCCCACTCTTTGTCCCAAGGAAAAGCAGAGTAGAAATGACTGTGTTCTAGTTAATTCATAGAAAAACCGTTATTTGAATGAACACACATATTTCTTCAGGCCATTGAGTATATTATTGTCATTGTGTATTTTGTCTTTGATATTCTTAGACTATTTTAGTATGCTTGTGAGGGGACCCATTCCTGATCCTCCCTTTTCACTATATGTAATCTTACCTTGTTTAGTATCTATGAATTTGCCTTCTTATGATCGAAACAAGCGTGTATATTATATGGTGGTACATAGGCAATATATATTAGGGCCCTGAGAATCGTTAATAATTTCGATTTAAGTCCATTTGCAAATTACCATGCTTAGAGAACAAAGGGGTCGTAAACCCTCCAGCAATTGCCACCTCCCGCTCGGAAATTCCATTTTGCTCATTGGACAAGCCCATCTTGAAAGGCGGAGATCTTCTCCGACCTTAAAGGCCCGGCTCCAGGGACCCGCCTCAGTCGGTGGTTCGGTCATAAGCTAAGAAGATGTGAGAAAAACGCTGCAGGATACCAAAGTTTGTGCCAGGCCTTTCTTCGGCCTAGTCCTTTCCATTCATCAAGTGACACTGACTCAAACTGGTTCTTTTCATCGACCCGAATTCAGCAAAGATCTACGGGAAGCTTTAAGATTTGCATCAGGAATCTCTTTCAGACCGCCGAGACTCGCTAAGTTTCAAACTTAGTCTTATTAATTGATACATTAAGTATCAGTTACACCTTTTTACAAAGGTGTGTTTGAACTCAGAATCTGACGTATCCCTGAAGGCTTTGATCTGTTGACTATACATGCAAAGTGTTCCATAAAATCCATTCTTTATGCCTCTTTCTATGCTGAGTTAAACTTTAACCCTTTCCTATACCAACTGTATGTGTGTGTGTGTGTGTGTATGTGTATGTTAGACCGGCTTAATGTGTTTATGTAGTATGTTAGACTAGTTTAAGTGTTTATGTAGTTAATAAAACCTTACTTGTATCACACTTGACGTGTTCATTGTTTACTCATAACCGGAGTCAATAATCATGCAGATTTACGTTACAAGCTTATAGAATTGTACAGTAAGAAAGTTATTTCCCTTAACCAGGAAATTAACGTTCTTAGAATTGACAAGACAGTTGACCCTGAGTGGTCAGCTAAATATCTACAGTGGATCTAAAATATGAATAGTTAACTATAACTAGTTGTGGTTAATTATTCATATTTCCCCATGAGCTGATTCGCTACAGTACATACTAATAAAGTGGGGTCTATATTTTTTATATTTCGGGGTCATATCAGTCTTTGATAATGTAAAAATATAAAATAGAATTGTTTCTTTTCTTTTCTTTTTCTGATAGCGTAAGCAATGTTTAAATGTGACTGTGACATACACTCTCAGAAAAAAAGATGAAAAAGTTGTTTCACTGTCAAAACCAAAGTCACTGAGGTTTTGTACCTTATAATTAATTAATAAAATGATTTATTAATTCTAAATATGCATACAGCTCTGGTTTAAGCCAGCACTTAATCATCATTGTAAAAGACTTTGCATCATGTGCTTTAATTTCAATTGGTAGCATGTTCCACTACTGTGAGACCTTTAAAAGCTCTTTGTCCTTTTGTGGTTCTGCATTAATCAATCCTACAGTTTCCACCTGCTGTACTGAACCTGGTAGTTCTACACTTATCATCCTGTCTAAGATGTGATTTTATTGATAGTTTATACTTTTTATGAATGGACCAAGGTAAACATACTTAGACAAGTCACATTACTTTGCCTCAACATGTCATGCGACTGAATACTTTTCTCAGAAAAGAAGAATATCATCAGACTAATATGATTGCACAGCATCTCAAATGTTCCTC
>NW_015505440.1:1186202-1190191 GCF_001515645.1 Sinocyclocheilus grahami | reverse complement strand
TATCGGCCGATTCCGATATCAGTCAGATAATATCGTGCATCCCTACTATACAGTATTCAATGGAATTACGTCATAATTAGCTGTAAAAGAAAATACATAAATATTAAAAGTATTCCCTTACTTTGCTTTTTCAAAGGAAAAGTAATTAAATTACAGTAATTACTTGGTAAAGCATTTCACCCAACACTATACATTACGTAAAAAAATGTTGGTAAGATTTTTTTGTGTTTTTGAAAGTCTCTTGAATGCTCATCAGGGCTGCATTTATGTGGTTAAAAATTACAGTAAAACAAAAAAATTATGCTTTGACAGCTCTGTTTGTATTTAACATACTTTATTTATTAACATATGTTACTGGGTTTGAAGTCAACATGATACAGCATTCACTACCAACGCACTGACAAACTGTTCATAAAAAAAAAAAAAAATTGCAATTCGAGAGAAAGTAAACAGAGAATTTTTATTTCATATTAATAAACCTGTATTTACTCCAACAACAAGCTACAGAGACAAAAGGGGGAAACCCATGTGGCACCAAATAAGAAGCAATGACCTACTGGTTTGCTTTTGAGGATTGATTTTCTTGCAAAGCGAGAGAGGGAGACAGACAGACAGAGACAGACTGGGAGACGGGGACAGAGCTGATGGATGCTGAGGTGCGTAAATAGGGTAGGTCAAACTTGAAGCCGGGGACATGTCCAACTTTCCCGGGCCCTGCCGCTCAGATGAACTCATTAGAAGTTAATTAATCACATGCATCGATCTATTGTCACTTTCCTCTGCAGCTGCCTGAGAGAGAGACGGGGCTCAGGTTCTGCAGAAAAAGCTCTCTGTGTCAACATCCACATCCTTTAGGAGCGGTTTCTGCTGAGGCGCCAAATCCACACCAGAAATATGAGCAGGTTATCGGCTTAACAGGTTAGAATATGTCCTCTTTATACTTACGGTCGCTATAGATCTATCTTCATGTGTGCAGGAAATATACACACTCATACTCCACCTCCTCCAGCTGAAATGCATTCGGCTGAAGTGTATAAATGTGACAATACTGAAACTCTGCAAAACTTGGGACTGTATTTTTTTAACCTTGTGCAGTTTAATGAACCAACGCTGCCAGGATGAAGCCTACAGCTTGTGTTGAAGGGAAATGTTTGATGTTGTTTAACCTTTCATTTTTCTTTCTGAATGGTCGGCTTGAAAAGAAATGCATTTATTAAAAATGTACTTGAAATAGACTCAATTTCACTTATTTCTGCGCCACTAACACTTTCTGCTTCCAGTAGTGACGCTTGTGCTGTGTTTGCATACTTTATCACAGTTGAAGTGGATTAGATGCAATGTTTGTCAAATACACAGACGTTTCAGATGAAGCAACAGAAACCCTTTAAATGCAATACTTTATGCTTAATACTAGAATAAAGTTCAGCATAAGCCTATACTATTTACTGTACATACTAATAAAGTGGGGTCTATATTTTTTATATTTCGGGGTCATATCAGTCTTTGATAATGTAAAAATATAAAATAGAATTGTTTCTTTTCTTTTCTTTTTCTGATAGCGTAAGCAAAGTTTAAATGTGACTGTGACTGTGACAACAAAAAGTTGTTTCACTGTCAAAACCAAAGTCACTGAGGTTTTGTACCTTATAATTAATTAATAAAATGATTTATTAATTCTAAATATGCATACAGCTCTGGTTTAAGCCATCACTTAATCATCATTGTAAAAGACTTTGCATCATGTGCTTTAATTTCAATTGGTAGCATGTTCCACTACTGTGAGACCTTTAAAAGCTCTTTGTCCTTTTGTGGTTCTGCATTAATCAATCCTACAGTTTCCACCTGCTGTACTGAACCTGGTAGTTCTACACTTATTATCCTGTCTAAGATGTGATTTTATTGATAATTTATACTTTTTATGAATGGACCAAGGTAAACATACTTAGACAAGTCACATTACTTTGCCTCAACATGTCATGCGACTGAATACTTTTCTCAGAAAAGAAGATATCATCAGACTAATATGATTGCACAGCATCTCAAATGTTCCTCTGATGATTCTGAAATGCAAAAGCCAGAAACACAGCTAACATTTACACTTTTCAGGAGAATGCTAACGTTGTCTCTGCATATTCAGCTGGGGAAGGAGAAAGTGTTTTAACATTGGGAAAAAATGTCACACTTCAGCTTTAAATGCTTAAAATGTGCCGACTTAACGCTCAAGTATGTTTTTAAGAAACAGGCCAGTATTCATTATGCCTCAGGAGTGTTCTGTAACATTTGTGAAGAGTATGTTTTATTTTAGTAGCTGTGGAATCGGGGTGGCAACACAGGTGTCAAATATGCAAAGTTTGTGCATGTGCAGTCTTTACCTTAGCCTGATACCATTTTCACCCAGGACTGAAACATGAGCGCTTGTTATTTTTGAGATGTTATTTTTTGACAATATCACCACTGGTGGTGTAAAATGCTTTGTTTTCACTCACACTCCTGAAAATCATGCTCAAAGGTTATGCCATTTGAAATGTACAGTATAGGTCATGTAAATAATTTCAAGTCTCTTTCATAAAACTCGTTATCATCCTTACACCTCTAACAACTGACTTTTAATACAAATACACATAAAAGTGTCTCATAACTGTGTCAACAAGAATCCATAATGCCACACATGATAATATTCTATATTATTATGTAGGTTCATATGCACTCTGTTCTTTTTGGTGTGTTCATTCCATTATGATATTTTCGTTTCCGTGTATTTTAAATGGGAAGTCAATGTCAAATGAACAGTGGCCACAAAAAGTTTTTGAACATTTGAGTCAGACTTAATAATGTCTGAATGGATTTTGTTATAGTTTACAAAGACATTCATACATTTTAAATTCAGCTTATGTGTCCACATATTATTTAAGATGTTGTAGACAGCCATAAGATGTGTTTGTGTTGGTAATCAAATGCAGTGGCTGTGTGTAATGAAATTCTGAAGAGTACAGTAAACATACTGTATGATGACAAATGTTCTCTGTTCCCATTGGAATACAATGAAGACTATAAACCCTGTTATTTAAGTTAACCACATAAAAAACAGCACCATATAACTTCTGAAGTCTGTGTTTTAGAGTTAGCTGTGGAAAAATTGATCAATATATTGATTTTAGGCCCAGGCACCAACTTGTATGACATTGCATTGTTGTCGTGTGACAGTGGATACAGTTCGCTGTAAAGATACTGACTGGTCACAGATTGACCTAAATGCATGAAAAATGTTATTATATTGTCTATGTACTGTAATGCTAGTACTGTATTTCTTCTTCTTTTTTGTCACAAACAAATCATTAACACCATAATACATAATTTGTTCTTTTGAACTTTCTATTCATCAAGGAATCCTGAAATTATATATACTGTATATGGTTTTTACTAAAATTGCAAGCAGCAAAAACAGTTTTCAACAGTGATAATAATAAGAACCATTATTAATAGCTGAGCACAAATGATAATAAATAAAAAAAGTATGATGATGATAATAATAATAATATAATCCTTTAATATAATAAATAATATAATTCTAAAAAATTTACAGTTTCTACAAAAATAGTAGGAAGCAAAAACATAAATAATAATAAGAACCATTGTTACTACATGGTTGGTGCATTATTAACCATTGTTAATAATGCACCAATAATAATAAATAATATAATTCTAAAAAATTTACAGTTTCTACAAAAATAGTAGGAAGCAAAAACATAAATAATAATAAGAACCATTGTTACTACATGGTTGGTGCATTATTAACCATTGTTAATAATGCACCAATAATAATAAATAATATAATAATAATAATTATTATTATTATTATTATTTATTGTTTATAATTATTTGTAATTAATAGCCTAAATAATAATAATAAATAAATAGTAATCAATGACTGTTAACAGCATTGATAATAAAAATAACTATTACTTATAATAATAATAATAATAATAATA
>NW_015505440.1:1184233-1184844 GCF_001515645.1 Sinocyclocheilus grahami | reverse complement strand
CAGAATTATTGGCACCCTTGGTAAATATGATCAAAGAAGACTGTGGAAATAAATGTGCATTGTTAATCATTTTTTATCTTTTATTTAAAAAATTCACATAAATCTAACCTTTAATTGGAGAATAATAATTTAAAATGGGGGGAAATATCATTATGACAAATTATTTTATCTAATACACATTGGACACAATTAACGGCACCCTTTTATTCAATGCTTTTTGAAACCTCCATTTGGCATAATAACAGCTCTGAGTTTTCTCCTATAATGCCTGATGAGGTTAGAGAGCACCCGACAAGAGATCAGAGACAATTCCTTCATCCAGAATCTCAGAGGAATCTCCCCAGACCCTTCAGATTCCCAGCTCCATGCTAGTGCTTCTCCTCTTCAGTTCACCACACTCATTTTCTATAGGGTTCATGTCAGAAAACTGGAATGGCCATAGCAGAAGCTTGGTTTTGTGCTCAGTGACCCATTTTTATGTTGTTTTTAAGGTTTGTTTTTGGATTATTGTCCAGTTGGAAGATCCAAACATCGCTCATTATAAGATTTCTAACAGAGTCAGTCAATTTTAAATGTTTTATCTGTTGGTATTTGATAGAATCAAAGATGCC
>NW_015505440.1:1182259-1182928 GCF_001515645.1 Sinocyclocheilus grahami | reverse complement strand
AATGGTAAAAAATGCTCACAATATTAGTACTGTTTTTACTGTATTTTTTATCAAATAAATGCAGCTTTGGTTACCATGTGGACTTTCTTCTATCAAAAACATTTTAAAAATCATAATTGTATATTAAAAAATACTAACCTGCATGGTCTTTTAATATTCAGCCATGTCTTCTTCTCACTATATTTGATTACAACAAATCAAAAATTAATCTACAGAAAAGTTTATTTTTAGTTTAAAAGGAGGCCCATCAGCCATTCAGATTCTAGAGATGAAACACTAAAACTTCACCATCACAGGAAAAGTGCCTGTGTATCGGCCTTCCGTTCAATTAGCAAATCCCTCTTTCCCACGGCTGATGCTTTAGGAATAAGCTAAAAGGCTTTTACTACCCTCACTGAAGTCTCTCATGCATATGCCGAAGTATTTTAACAGTAGATTAATGCAGCGATGTTATGAGGACCTTGGATCTGTGCACTTGTGCGCGCGTGTATGTGCATATATCAGCAGAGGTCAGACCTGCCATTATACCAAATTATAAATATTTTGTCAACTAATCAGTGGAGGCTTAGCAAGAAAAGAGCGAAAAAGCAAGTGAGAGGGAGAGAGAGTCTCTGCTTACCCGTAGCAGCTGTGCTCTCCATACATTATATAAATATATATATATATATA
>NW_015505440.1:1179701-1181424 GCF_001515645.1 Sinocyclocheilus grahami | reverse complement strand
GCTTTAGAATCTGGCTGAAATTAGAGATCTTAGAAGGAGGCATAAATATTCTGCCTACTTTTTGGAACAGCCTACATTCATGACTCCAATCCATAATATGGGAGTGGGAGTTCTTTCTAACATCAGCAATATTGATGACTCGCTCTTCCTCCTTCAGCAGCTACTTCAGAACAACGCATCTAACCACATCAGAGCAAAATCTCCTGTGATTAATGTCTGATGAGATTAGAGTACCGCTGAATTGTTTAGTGCTACAACAAGGTTGACATCAACAAAGTCACATTGGGTTGAATTGCGGCGAAGTGCACGGCCGGCGTAGGATAATGGTATTTTTAAGGTTGGTGATGCTGGGAATTCATGGACTTAATGGACTTACAAGTTCACTAGCAGCATCAGAGAGCTGTTAAAAGTAAGAATACGTCTTCTATTCAAATGAGAAAATAAGCCAGTCACTTCAAAAGCCACCAGGTAAGAGTGAATCAATACTAGTGTCCTTGAATATTACTACATGCAGATGCTACAATAAAAATATAAAGAGACAAAAAAAGCCTTTGATAGTCTAAACATGAAGGGACTGTTTACAATATATGCCTAACAATCTCCTCCTTAATGCCACTCTGAAACCATGACCTCTTTAAATCTTTGCACCGAAGAAAAGAAAAGTCCCACTTTAAAAGCTCATCTATGGTTAGGCAGCACATTAAATCAAGGACATCCATTTATGCTACCTGCTCTTGAAAGCCACTCTCTTTAATTCACATCTGACGCGTGCTTGAATGTACAGAGTTATAACCGGCTTCAAAACCTGTCATCTTGGCCGACCTCTGTCCTCGTATGGCACATGTGTAAAAAATCACATTTTCCCCCAACAAGTAACACAATTAACCTCGCCAGCCATGAACACGCTCCACATATTTGTAAAAGGAATTAAGACGCTATTGTACATGAAAGCCACGAATGTCAAGCCTTCAACCATGACTTGGCTTTCATCATGAAAATGTTTCTCTGCAGATTTTTGTTTATGTGAATATATTCCTGTTGCGCGCTATCCTAATATGGAGACGCTTCCTGAAAAATAGGCTATTTTAAATATTTCTGAAGATGAACTGATAGAATTGCACTACATGGAT
Source organism: Sinocyclocheilus grahami (assembly GCF_001515645.1). NCBI lineage: Eukaryota > Metazoa > Chordata > Actinopteri > Cypriniformes > Cyprinidae > Sinocyclocheilus > Sinocyclocheilus grahami. Next base: position 1,180,294 of record NW_015505440.1, on the reverse strand, counting down.
CCATGAAGACAACCTCGGGTTATTTAATTTTGAGAGAAAGCATGAAAATAGATCTTTCCGAACTATGGCAGGGATGTTAGAATCCCAATTAATTTGATATATGTTGTGTTTTTCCCCCTCCATCTCAATGTTATTTCAACAATAATTGCCAGGATCTTCAAGGTCGTTAACTAAACGCAGTCAAATGCCAGTATCTGTGTTTGAACCCTCTCATTAATTATTACACGGAATCTCTGGAATACGTGATTCTGATTGGTTAATTGCACCATGCAGCAGTCTGATATTTCCTGATAGAGTGCATTTGTCCCACCCACTTTTTTTTAGTGGCCTTGGTTCCAGAAGTATTTTTCCCATAGGGATTCCCATTCATTTTTCCCATAGAGCCATAAACCAAACTAACCAGCTCAAAAATTAAAAGTATTTGGAAATTGGACAAACAGACAAAGGTACAAGACTGTGTACTTACAGTAACGGTTTTAATAAGGACAATAACTAAATTGTGAATGACATGAATTAAAAATGATGGACAAACATACAATGATTGATTTAGATGTAGCATCTGTGTGTAATAATACACACTATATATTCTCTTT
>NW_015505440.1:1163982-1172324 GCF_001515645.1 Sinocyclocheilus grahami | reverse complement strand
TATGGTTAATTATTCATATTTCCCATGAGCTGATTCGCTACATAGAGATGTTGATTATATATAGAAACAATATAAACATGTATTGCAAAATATGCATGCAGATACATGGGTAGTTAGAGAGATTTGGAAAACTTTAGCAGATGCTAAAATGTTCTATGGTGCGACTTGTGACTTGCTTTGGTGTGAATCATGTGTAATGTAGTTTTTCACCGTTAATTTCGTCGCTGAACACAATTATCTTTAAAAAAATAATACATTCAAATAATGCCGGATGATGGCTTCGAAAAAAGCATATACCATAGATTACAACGTCATAACTCAGATCAAGTCTGTCTTCAGATGTTTAAAAGTTATTGTTCAAAATCAATTTCACTATGGAAATAAATGGGATTTTTAATTTAGTCAAATGAAATTGGCACTAATTTCGTATCTTACGAGTTACTAATCTAAAAGTAATCAAATAGTACTCAGAACACTTGACCTAATATGTGTAATCCAATAGATTACGTTACTAACCACACATTTTCGTCATGCCATTTGTAATCAGTAATGGACTACATAGGTTATACCCAGACAATCTGGCTGCTGAAGCCAAATTCTCATTTCCAGTCTTCTCTAACCACCATCCAAAAGGATACATTTACACGATGGCATTTACTTCCTGTTCTCAATGAACAGGTGTTATTGATCACCTGTCAGCTCTCTGACATTCAGTAAGTGTAAAGTGTGTGTGTGCGTGCGTGCGTGTGTGTGTGTGCATGTGTGAGGAGCTACAGTATTCTATCACATTATTTTGTTTACAAATAGTGCCGTAAGCGATTTCAGTAAGACTGTGCACGCTCTCAATGAAACCCCACCCTCCAAAGACATGACAGCCAGTGACATGACAATGTCAGCAGTGTCAAAGTGCAAAATGATGACAGGCAGAGAGCATCTGTTAAGGTCTGGTCACAGGAGAAATTAAGTCATTGCTATAGGAATCCACGCAATCGAAAGTTGATTCCTTTTCACTAATTTTGGAGTTGGTCATGTGAATTTGCTGCACCGATCAACAGCCCAGCTAACATGAAACTCCCACAGAACTTTGGCTAATGTTATAAACAAACATTCTTCCAGTAACACTAATAGAAAGCTCATTCAAAGTGATCTGGTCTTTTTAATTAGGTTGACATTAGCACAAAATGCTATTTATATATCATTCATGGAGAGCTTGAAAAGAGTCCGCACATTCAAACATTAAAGCATCACAAGCGAGATGAGAACATTATATGCATTTTACTGAATAAAACAAGGCAAACGTTTCGGTCACATGTTGACCATTTTCAATGCCAAGCTAACAGCCGTTAATTTAAGGAATCACATGATAATTGAAGAGATCACATGATCAATCAGGACACACACAGAGGGAAAAAAAAGCCACAATGTCTGTATATGTAGAGCAATGGATAATTTACATCAAATTAGAGAACAATGGTTGTCTGTTGGAGTTAACAAAAGTACTGTTCATAAAAAACAAGACAATTGAAGTTCTTCATTTAATCCCTTCGGATATGTACAGTCCATATAATAGATCCACTTAGCTTCACATTGTAACAGTCTTTTGTTAGAATCACCACCTCTTCTTGAACTGATCAATCTCTGAATACCTGTAAATCTCATATCACTAAGTTTATGGTCAGCATCCACAAAATGTCTGGCTACAGGAGAATGAATGTCCATCCTTCTAATAGAGCTCCTGTGCTTGTTGATATGGGTCTTTAATTAATTGACGATTATTCTTGCCAATATACTGTAGACCACATGGGCATGAAATAAGATAAATAACAAAAGACGATGAACAAGTGATAGTCTCTCTAATTTTGAATGTTTTCTGAGTGGTGGTGCTGAATATCATTCATGGAACATTTTTTTCTTAAATATTTAAGTTGGGCATTTGTCTAATATTTCTTTAAACATTTCTACTTGTTTCAGAGCATTCAGAGACTATTTAAAAATAATGTTTGCATAATGTTCACAAAGTTGTCAAACTGAGCATCCCTTGATGTTTTCTGTTACGTTGGTATAACCAAGAAATGTTTATAGAACATTTAAAAACTGGACATTTTGAATTCGGGGGGGGGGGGGGGGGGGGTATTAGCAAAACATTCAAAAACCCAAAGAGACCAAAATAGATCAATAACAATCAATATCTTTTAGCAGTGCATTTTTGTAGAATTACATTTCTCTCAAATTCCAAAACTATTATGATTCACAAAATGGATATTCTCATTAATTTTAAGTTTATCAATCCTTACCAGGTATTGTACCTTGAATTATTAAGCCAAATGTTGACTCACTCAAGGGAATTTACCTTACTTTATGTATAGTAGGCCTATTCCTCATTTGTTTCTGTCTAGTTTAACTACAGTATAAGCGTTGAAAATTATGCATAGTACAATGAAAACTGCACTTCACCTGTTTCTACATGTCCTATATGTGCAGGAGATGAGCTACATAAGGTATAAAAGTATAGATCAAGTGACATGCTAAAGCATTTCTAGAGATGTACAAAGGGTGCCTCAGACTTTCGTTAAACAAATATGTATGTGGATTTTGATTTGAGAGGACAACAGAGGATGGACTTTTTCACTAAAGGAAGCAATATTATGGATTATGGACTTGTATTTTGGCCAAAAGCTGAAATTATGTTGTTTATTTTTTTCTTACACTCATGCATTCATTCACTGCAGAGGATCCATTGGTGAGAAAGTGATGCAATCTACATTTCTCCAAATCTTTTCAAATGAAGAAACAAAGTCATCTACATCTTGGATGGCCTGAAGGTAAGTACATTTTCAGCAAATGTTCTTTTTTGAGTGAACTATTCCTTTAATTTACTCTTGTTGCGGCCCACACTTCATTTTTAAATTACTTAAAAGACTGATTAAACAATTTATTTCTTCTTGAAATATTGTCATGAATGTGTCTTATTTTTGATTCATATATTTATTTACAGTATCCTTTTGCTTGTAATTAATAATTAGACTGTTTACTTGCCTTCAGTAAGCTTGAGCATTTTTTTAACTTATATTAGTTTTAGTTTTTACTGTTGTTTTGAAATGACTATTTTTTTAAATATGATGGCAGCTTCTAGCTTCAAATGAAAATCATTTTTCTAACATCTTTGTGGACATTTTTTATGGGTCCAAAACCAACTTGGGTGGCCTGTCGTCAATTATTCCTTTCATAATGTAATTTATTAACTACAAATGCATCCAAAAGTAAAACAGTTGTGAGTTGGCCGTGTTATGGAAAGTACATGTATGGCTTTTATACACAGTGTGTGTCATTGTAAAGACTAGGTTTATCCCTCATAAAATTTACATCCAAGAAAAAATTAAAAATGCCATCTACCCTGTCTAAGATCTAACCTTTAGTCATATGAAAGGATTTTTATTTAATTTTTTTCATTTATAGAGAAACAATTTTTTTAATACAATAGGAGCTTATAATGTCTCTCACACATGTATTTATTAGTCTCAGGTTTTCTGTTTTTACGTCAATCTTTAGTTATCTTTAGTGTTGATTTTTGGCGAACTGCATGAAAACTAATTAGGATCAATTTGGCCTGGAGTACAAAAGTCATAACTCAACACAACAGGAGGGTTAATCAATCAAAATAATGTAGAATATCATACTGTAAGCTCTGTTCCAAAATCTAGTGAGCTGCCTCACAGTTAGCTGCCTTCTAAGGGAGCATCCTAACTGATACACTTCTGATGAACCTCATAAGTGACAGATCTGGAACGCTCTACATAGGAAGTAACTCTGCGGGCCACACAAATAGCACACCCCATGGGAGAGCCGACCCGCTATTGCTTTCATTACAATTTGACATTAGTATGTGTGATATGATAAGAATAAAAATGCTTAGCAGGCAGAAATGCTGGAGTAAAGTAATTAATTTTTGATTACACTGAGCTACAGTGTAATTTTTAGAAAAAAATAATGATTTTGCTTATTTGTCGTAAACATTTTTCTCATGTCGTCATCTAGGATTTATTTGCAGCATGCATGGACTAACACGCCAACCTTTTGGAACAACCTACTGTATGATGAAAAGAACCATACACTTTTTGACCTGAACCAGTAAGTATCCACCCACAGCACCTTAGCAACCACTTAGCATGCCCTAGAATCCACCCAGAATACCATAGCAACTTAGCAATGCTCTAGAAGCCACACAGAACCCCCTAGCAGCCAATTTGCAATGCCTTGGCAACCAACTACAGAACTGTAACATCAATTCACTGAGAAACAGAAAATGTACATTCTTCATAAAATGTAATAAAAATTCTAGTTTACTTGCACTATCATTTGGTAGGATTTATTTCTTTTTAATAAATTAATACTTTTATTCAGAAAGGATGCATTAAACTGTTCAAAAGTGACCGTAAAGCTATACGGTATAATGTTACAAGAGTTATATTTCAATTAATGCTTTCTAGTCTATTTAATCACTTTTTTCAGGATTCTTTGATGAATAGAATCATGATTCCACAAAAATATGAAGCAGCACAACTGTTTTCAACATTGATAATAATAAGACATGCTTCTTATGCAGCAAATCAGCATATTAGATTGATTTCTGAAGGATCATGTGACACTGAAACTGGAGTAATGACAGCTTTGTCATTTTAAATATAACAAAATAGGCATATATTCTTCTGTTAATTCCAGAGATAAGAGGAATCAGGGTGGCAAAGTGCTGAAGAATGGATTTAAGACTGTGGTTTGGCATCAAATGTGATCAGAAGAGTTGTGACAAACCAGGTATGATGCACTACAGCAACAAGCGGTAAATCTTGTCTCTTCCATCTTAATCTTGAGTTTTTTCTTAACCAGCAGCGACAAGCATTGTACGATGACATTTCAACATTATCTCATTAGTGTTCATAATGTGTTTCTAGCACACATACTTACAGTATCACTATAGAAGATGGCTTTTAAAACATAAATCGTTATACATATTTACAAATGTACAATTAAATCATGAAGATATGATCAAAATAAAGTCTGAAGTTGTACATACAGTATACAGAAAACGGTTTTGATTTAGAAGCTGCACTGTAAAAAAAGTTGTAAATAAAACAATGATTATCAGTGTATGGTTTGCAGAAAAAATAAACGATTTCAGTCTTTTTACTTCAACATTTTGTGTTTAATTCAAAGGGTTTCATTTATTTTTGTCATGATGTCCAGTAGGAGTGTCCACAAGCTCCTCTAGAGGGCACTCCATCCTGGACCGTTGCCATTGTTTCATGGACTCCATTTCCCATAACATCCCATGCCTAGGAACTGATTGCACTCACAGCTGACTCCATTCAGGAGGACTATAAAAGCACACTACTGAACGTTTAGCTTGTCTTGTTTCTGCCTTACCTCGTTCCTGCCTTGTTTTTGCCTTGCCTGTGTTTTTGACCTTGGACTGTTTCCTTGTTTTGTAATTGTTTGCTGCCTGCCCTGACCATTGCCTGTTTTTGGATTACTCTTTGTCTTGCCTTGGATACTAGTGATGGAAAAATGAAGCTTTGCGAAACACCCAGGCTTTCCCCTCAACTTTATCTAAAAAGGTTCATTACTCTAAGCTTTTCAAGACGGTGCACACTAATGACATCTTGTGGTCAAAAGGTGGAAAAAGCTGCCTTTGTGTCCCAGACGACCCACCCATTTTTGGACGGTTTCAGATAATAAATTAGTTTGTGCTATGAAAATTTATAAATAAGCTGTATAAAGCAAAGAAAATATGAAGTCTATATAAAGAAGTCTTCATGTCAGTCATTGTGTACACAATATGAATACATGAGTCTGTGAATAAATTTGCGGAAAATAGGCAAGGCTGTAGGCATAAATAGGCTATGATCAAAATAACCGAAGATTATCATAGAATGGTCAGTTAAAGTGTCTGAACCAGGAATTAATACAACACTACACATGCAAATATTTATTTGTATTATGATTTATTCTTTTTTCAAAGAAGTGAGTGACACCTGAAACTGCGCAAGTGGTTCGCGTTGTTTGAATCAGAATACGAAGCAGTCACGTGGTTGTGTGCGAAAACGAAGCTTCGGACGTCACAGATCACGTGGTTTTGGCAAAAGAATCAAGCTCCGGTACAGTGCTTCACTGTGAGATGTTTTGTTTTTTTAATACAAGCTTCGAAGCCTCGGTGTCGAACGTCACATCACTATTGGATACTATTGTTTGCTGGTGTTCGACCCTGCCTGTCTTGACCACGATCTGTACAATAAAGCTTTTGGATCTTGTCCCCATTGTCACTCCCAGTCCGTTACAATTTTGTAATTAATTGTGAAATTTAGTAGCAATTTCTGAGTGAAAATTGTTTCATCACCATTTTTTAGTGTGTGCATTTACATTTATTCATTTGTTCAAATTAACTTATAATTGCAGAACATCACAAGCAGTTTGTCATATTGTATGAATTGTTGTCTTAAAAATGCACATATGCACTTTTTCGCTTCTTAAGTCGTCAACATTTTTTATTAATTCTATATATTTTCTAAATGCATGTTAGATCTTATTGTGGACAGTTTATCTGTGCATTTTTCATTTTTTAAAACAAGCTTGACTTCGTAATGTATAATCAAAATGTCAAACTGGACCTTTCAGTGAAAATGACAGACTTCTCCAATGCTTACATCTCAAAATCCAATCAATGACCAATGCATAGAACCAAGTCCCTGCCCTATATTTATTCTTTTTTTTTTTTTTTTTTTTTTTTTTAATCTTTCTGTTTTCTTAATGCATGTTATTGATTTCATTGTGAATTATTCTTTTCATAACATTTCTTTGAGCTTGTAATTTGTTATCAATATGTCCTAACTCAATCTTCTGGTGAAAGGACAGACTTCTCTCTGGTGACATGCTGGGCTTTTTCAATCATTTAAACTCTGCCCCCTTCTTATATTTAACTGCAAGCATGCATTCAGATCTGCCTCCATCCAAACAATTACCAATGCATAGAACCAAGTCCCTGCCCTTTATTTTTTTTTTTTTTTTTTTTTTTTTTTTTTGATAATCCGTTGGATGTATGTCACAAGTCCTGAAGAAAAGATCTATCACTACATTTCATTGTGAGATAGGTACTGGGTGGAACAGTTTGGTAGCTTGTTTTTATTTTCCGCGCATTTCAATGCAGCCCACACTAAAATCTGATTGGTTTAAAATTGTGCTCCAAATAGACGTGTCTGTTGAACATGAAATGTTCTTTGCTTTCAGGGAGGACAAAATATTTACCTGACACCGGAGACACAGTTTAAGGCCAAATAAGATCATTACAAGATGTTATTGAACTGTCTAACAGTGTGCACGAAATAAACCTGAATACAGTAAATGAGACTCCTAAAGTAATAAAGGACCAATTAATTTGAGTTTTAATTTTAAGACCAGTGTCAGTTAATTACAGGCTTCCCATTAAACATGGTAAAAATAACCCAATATAATTTGGCATCTACAGGCCTGTCAGTTGTTTTGCCGCTTTGATTCATCATCTTCTTTTCAGGCTGACTTTTCAGGTCTGCTCAAAGCCGCCCTTAGCATTTAGGATGAGGATCAATCAACTTCCATTTATCCAGAAAGTGACAGGAAGTTCCTATTCATTTTCAGAAAACTGTTTGATCAGTGATCTCAGAAAACCTTCCACGCAGCACTTTGGTAAAACATGCCCTCCTCACCCTCGCTGTCTCTCCACACTCAAATTTCCCAGCTCGTTCATAATGCCTCATGATTCCTCTGTGTTTCTAGCACTGGTCTGAGCCTCTACAGGTGCATCTCAATAAATTACAATGTCATGGAAAAGTTCATTTATTTCAGTAATTCAACTCAAATTGTGAAAGTTGTGTATTAAATAAATTCAATGCACACAGACTGAAGTAGTTTAAGTCTTTGGTTCTTTTAATTGTGATGATTTTGGCTCACTTTTAACAAAAACCCACCAATTCACTATGTCAACAAATTAGAATATGGTGACATGCCAATCAGATAATCAACTCAAAACATCTGCAAAGGTTTCCTGAGCCTTCAAAATGGTCTCTCAGTGTGAAGAACTTTTGACGTTGCGGGAAAAGGTCTGCGTCACAAAAACAAAATTAAAACAAATGAATATTCAAAAAGTGAGTGACATTTTTGGAAGAGAATAAAATGTGAAATGTGTAACTTCTGCTCAAACAGATTTTCCTGAACACTCCCTCCATGACATTGTTCAGACAAACAGATAGGCCCGCCCCCAAACTCACACCATTGGTTGAGCCATCATATATATATATATATATATATATATATAT
>NW_015505440.1:1160749-1163957 GCF_001515645.1 Sinocyclocheilus grahami | reverse complement strand
TCATCCTATGAGTTGCTTACTTACAGTCTCTGCATATTAAACTGGGATGAGAGAAACCATTTTAACATGATAAATGAATTAAATGGTCCTAAAAATAGGCTTCATGTTCTTTAAGCAAAGTATAATTTCCTCTATGTAGGTCACTGAAAAGTTGTGGACATTGCGGGAAAGGTAGATTTCAAGCAGGTTTTCCTGAACATTCCCTCCATGCTATTGGTCAGACAAACAGATAATCCGTCCCCAAACTCACGTCATTGGCTAAATTACTGCATGTAAAAAAAAATTGGAAACCATTGCCTACATTTAGCTTTTTACTTCTGTAAAATTTATAAATGTTGTGTTCGTTTGTGAAGATTATCATGATGAACAAAATGTGCAATAATCATAATCTTTTGTTGGTCACAGAGCTTATTTTCTGCAGTAATCCAAAAGCCAATGTAAAAATCCTACTGGGATTTTGTGGAGGGAATCGGGATGATGTTAACTGCCAATTTGGCCAATAAAAGTGCATCATTACTGCAGTGCAAAAAAAATGTAGATGCATTTCAAGAATTTTTTAAAGAAAATTGTTATTAATGTTATAATGCAAAAATAAAAGCCAGCTTCTTTTATCGATATATAACCTGTTTTTATGTGATTATTTTGCGCATCTAAGGAAGTGTGTGTATATGTGAGAGAGAGTACAAAGAAAGAGAAATATAGATGGATGACACTGGTTCAGTGACAGAATGAGAAAGGGAGAGATTGAGAATGAAATAACAAACAGAGATAATGTTTGACCGTTCTTCCGTTACAGCAGTCTTACTCTCCAGCCACTGCTTCTGTAACCCAATAACAGTGTGGGCATTATGACAGCATTAGCACACACACAGTTAAAGATCAGGTTTCTCCTCAACGCCATCAGAGATTCCCAGTCTATGGTCTGTTATGGAAGCTTCTCCACCCCTTGGCCACACTCTTTTAGCTGTCCATAGCTGTCCGTTATCCCATTAAACAGCTGTCTGCTCTTTGTCTGCTCCTTAAAGCCAACAGGATTTCCTTGTAAAAGCCACCCCAGACGTGTTGGGGCGAGCACATAACACTCCTGTGGAGAACTGATCCATACCCTGAGGGATGAAAATTAAGCCAGAGAGTTTCTCAGGGGAGGTTGGTCACCACATAGAGCTCAAACGGTTAATCACATCACATTACGTCCATTTGAGACACATCTGATAGGTTCGGTTTCTTGGATTTTTATAGTTTATGATGTTGGAATACTAATGCAAGTTCAACCAAACGTTTAACCGAATCAAAAGTTGCAGTTAAGTAGCTAATAGACCCAATATTGCAGACTCCATATTTAATTTTACGTGGATGAAAATGAGCCTGGTTTTCATTACTGTGAAACAATAAATATGGCGCCACTCTTAAAGGGGTGGTTGATTGCGATTTCACTTTTTTAACGTTAGTTAGTGTGTAATGTTGCTGTTTGAGCATAAACAATATCTGCAAAGTTACGACGCTGAAAGTTCAATGCAAACGGAGATGTCGTCTTTTAAAATTCTGGCAGTTTAATGCCTACAAAAATGGCTGGTAGGGACTACAACGAGTTACTTCCCGGGTTTATGATATCACAAACCCTGATAAACCCCGCCCTCGGGAAAAGGCAGCAAAGGGGGCGAGGCCATGCTGCGCTGCTTTAGAGAAGAGGACGAGAAAACTAGGGGTGCATGTAAAAATCATTTCATATATGAATCGCTATTCTGTCCTCTAACGATTCTAATGGATTCACAAAAGTTTCAAAATCAATGTTCTAAAGCAGCGGTTCTTAATACTGTTCCTCGCGTTGCCTGCTCAGCCTCTCTCTCTCTCATTCAGATCATCAGCTCAGTTCTGTTCTATTTATACACTTATTTTCACATAGCTATGAGAAGTGTTATACATGGACGCGCGTGCAAGTTGCCATACTGTATTAAAGCTTTAATCAGGACAAAACTGTATATTAAAAGCTAACATAAGCAGTATAATTTACAAATAACAGCATATCTAAAAGTATGAGACAACAACAAACAAAAAGCATAGGCCTACCATTAAAAGCTGTGCTTGCACAGGTTCTGCACGATCCTCTTCAATAATATCCTCTGCTTCTCAATCGGGCTCAAACTGATAAGCAATATTAATGACGCCGCTGTTTACAATACAACCAGAGCACATGCCACTGAGGTGAGGGGCGGGACGCTCAGACGTTCACTAGAGGCGATTTAGCCAATCACAACACACTGGGCTAGCTAACCAATCAGAGACCATCGCCTATTTCTGAGGGCGGGGCTTCATAAAAACAGGAAAAGATCAGTCCGTTTTTCAGAGAAGGGACAGAGCGGAGTGGAATAAAGATAAATTATGTGAAAATAATGAGTTTTTTTTTTTTTAAACGAAGCATTAACACATGTTAGACTGCACCCCATAAACACAATCAAGCCTTTAAATCCTGATTAAGATGAGTCGACTTTGTCACTGAAGAAAGCAATATTATGCATTATGGACTTAAGTTGAAAACAGCTTGATGATTAATTTGTTTATAACAATCAGCTTTTCACTTTGTAGCGTCTGGACCACTCAAACACACAATATATATTTTGTTAGCTAGATTTCACAAATACTCTGTAACATCCCAGGACGCTGAACAGGACCCTGGTTTCATGGTAACCCGATACATTTACAACCTTGTGGAATGCGAGCAGACTCTCAGCTGCATTCTCCAGAAGCAAGAGGCACAAATGCACAGTAGAAAGTGACTTTTCTACTAATTAATTCATAGGAAAACCTTTCTTTGAATGAACACACATATTCTTCAGGCCATTGTGTATATTATTGCTGTTTTGTATTAATCTGTTGTATTGTAGACTATTTTTATCCATGCTTACGATAAACCACTCATTCATATAACCTTACATATACCTTGTTTAGTATCTATGAATTTGCCTTCTGATGATCTAAACAAGAATGTATATTATATGTTGGTACACAGGCAATATATTAGTGCCCTGAGAACCTTTAGTATTTTCGATTCAAGTTCCAGATACTAAAGTACCATGTTTCCACACAAAGAGTCATAAACTCCACAGGATCTCAAAACGCCCACTTGGGATTCCGGCCTTTCTCATTGGATAAGCCCATCTTGAGAGGCGGGGATCTTCTCTGACCTTAAAGCTGACACACCATGTGACCC
>NW_015505440.1:1131646-1160139 GCF_001515645.1 Sinocyclocheilus grahami | reverse complement strand
TTACGCTACAAGCTTTTGTAGAATTGTACAGTAAGAAAGTTATTTCCCTTAACCAGAAAATTAACGTTCTTAGAATTGACAAGACAGTTGACCCTGAGAGGTCAGCTAAATATCTACAGCGGATCTAAAATATGAATAGTTAATTATAACTAGTTATGGTTAATTACTCATATTAATCATGAGCTGATTCGTTACAACTTCACAAGACAATGACTGGAGTGGTGTGGATTACTTGTGGATTATTGTGATGTTTTTATCAGCTGTTTGGAAAAAAACTCATACAAACTCATACAGTACATGAAGAATGACCTGAGGGTGAATAAAGTTTCAGCAAATTTTCGTTTTTGGATGAACTATTCCTATAGAGTTACGCACAGACTTGTAATGCTAGTTTTCAGGTTTGTTGGAATCTCTTACCTCTTTGAGCACCTGTGATAGCGATGCCTGTCTAAGCAAACACCACATAAGAACAGGCTCAAACATAAAACCTCAAAATAAGCAAGTATCTGGCACAGGCGAATTGGCAGAAACATGTTCTCCTCTGGTTTCTTTCTGCTCATTAGCACTCCCCATCTTTAGATGTGTCCTCTCTTAGCACACTCTTTTCTCATTTTTCTCTCTCTCTCTCGGTCTCGGCCTGTAGGCACGGGTTCTGTCTCCTGCTCTGTGCCGGTAATAAATGAGGGGGCTGTTCGGGCCGCTGGCACTCGCAGGGGGGCTAAATTACCACCATTGATTGTCCGCCTTCGACAACCTGACAAAAGACTTGATCACTCATCTTGTTAAAAGAGGATTACCGTGATGTTTGCATCTTGCTACGCCCATAAAGATCTCTTATTCTCTCTTTGCACTATCATTCTTGTTCTTTCACTCATTTAAAGCATTAAATGGTTTCTTTAAACCGTAATTATTGTAATCACGCTGTTTAGAGCAGCTCTTCCGTAGACGGCGCTGTCAGAAGTATCTCGCGGGTGATGAAGGATCGAACATCTGCATAGGGAGAATTGTTCTTTTCTAGCGGCTGCCACACTGAATGTTTCTCAGACTAAATAACGCTCTTACTGCATTGCAGTTTTGACACTCTTATGGCGGTAGAGCTATATCATCACCGTGAACTCTGGAGTATTTGTGGGTTGGTCTTTTTAACGCAACTTCTATAAACCACAATTCATAACGTTTGAAGTGGAGGAGCAGTGACTGATGTGCTGATCAACAAAAGTTTCACACGGTCTCATCAGTACTTTACAAATGCAGCATCGTAGCACAATGTTTTACTGATGTTATGCATGTGCACATTTGTAATTTAGTTAACCTGCTTGTTATGAAAATGTAAATATGTATTGTATGTTTACATATAGCTAACAATTATAATAGCTAGACTAACACTAGCTTCTCTATTCTTTTTGTATTCTATCTATTAATTTTGTTTTTATTTATTATACAATTAACAAAAGCAAAAAAGGCCTCTAACACTAGCTTGTTCTATTCTTTTTGTATTCTATCTGTTTTCTTTTTATTTATTATATAATTAAAAAATTGCTATGTGTACTGCGTTAAGCTAACTGAGACTTATATATATATATGAACAATGAATATATGAAAAAAACTATTCGGATTTTTTTTTTGTTTGATTCATTGTTCATGAGTTCTCGAATATGACAAATATTTGACAAATCTTTTTTTAAAGAAAAATATAAAATATAAAAATAATAATATTATAATATACTCATTTATTATTTAAAAAGAAGACAATGCAAATATATTGCATGGGACTTTTGAGAACTTGTGAGCAATGACTTAAACTAAGAAAAATAAATCTAAAATATAATAAATAAATTAAAAAAATACATACATACATATATGCACAAAAACAGATTCAGTATTCCTCAAAAAGAGTGAAATGCAAACTCAGGATATGATGCAAACCTGCAATAATTAAATATTTTAAACATACTTTATGTATTTAATCCCATTTTATTAACCAGTGTCTTCGCTGCTGACCTTCAACCATACTAATAAGCAAAAATGACTTTAGATAAACATAACATTTGGGTTTAATTTTTTTATTGCTGAAGAGTGTTGAACTTTCTTCTCCTGCATTCTACTGTACAGACTTGAATTTACATTTCCTTCAGCCTGAGGCTCATTTATTTCACTTTTGGTGTGAAAGGGCTTTTACATCTGCAAAATAAAATTGTATATATTAAAAACAAGCAAGCAAACCCTGCCCAGATTTAAAAAGTAACGCAAAAGTAACGTAACACATTACTTTCCATAAAAGGTAACTAAGTAACGTAATTACACTCTAAAAATGCTGGGTGAAATATGGACAAACCCAGCAACTGGGTTTAATGTTTAACCCAACCTTCTGGGTAGCATTTTTTAGAGTGTAGTTACTTTTTTATAGAGTGACGCAACATCGTAATGCATTACTTTTAAAAGTAACTTTCCCCAACACTGTATATATATATATATATATATATATATATATATATATATATATATATATATATATATACAGTGCTTTAAGTGGGCCGGTACGCAAGTACTTCTGTATTTTAATCTTTAGCATACTGGCACTTTTTCGTGCATACCGGCACTGTCTGGTGTCTGGTGAAATAACAGTATATAAATCACAGTACCAGGAGGGGTCACCTCTCATCTCGACAGATCACTTGAATGAATGCAAGCTGAGTCGGTCTCTGACTACCGCAGGTGTTGCCGCTTTTCCACTGTCTGGCCAGTGCGACTCTAAAAACCCGCCCTTCTGAAGCAAACGGCACATAATAACATTTTAACCAGTGAGGGGAAAAATGAATGAAAACTATCGCAAAATGAACTTGACAGAAGTGGACGTTTCGTCCTTATAAAGATTTAAAAAGTCTCCAGCATTGATATTTTACCAATGATTTAAGTTTCAGTAATTTATTACTTTGTGTCAGAAGTGCGCATCAGTGATGCTAAATCCAACTAATATGTTTAATTATTTCACATAAAATGACAAAACACATACTTGTTCAGTCGTCGCTGCTCTATTTATTTGTAATCACAAAAATGCATACAACAACACAGTCCATTTAAGTCCAAAGGCATACACAAATGAAACCATAGAAAAACATTGATAAACCCATATGTTTGCATCAACTTCTTTAGAAAGATGGAGAAATTAAATTAATTTTCCACGAATATAATGTGAGGAAGTTTGGGCGCTGTCCTGTTTCACTAGCCTACTGTTATCCTTTCAGCCAAATTTGTGTGAGGTGCATGTCAGGAGAAGTAGAATAATAATTACTAATTTGAATCAGTTATAATGAAAACAGTACCTTAAAAAATGAAAAGAAGCAGGTTTTTGGTCGTTAATGTAAACTGATAAACTCCTGGAAAGGCCAAGGATCCAGTATGCAAATTCAAACAGTTGTACAAAACAGCGGTAATGCAGAGAAAACATGGCCGATTTCATCAGAGGTTGTGGAGAGAATAGTGACTCACCTCCAGATATCAGTAAATTATTCGTTTAATTGAGTATTTAGCTTAAAAGCAAGAATGTTTCATAACGGACGCTGGCTGGCTGAGGTGTTATGCGGTGTTAAGAAGTTTAACGATTCTGAATGTATCCAGTCAAGTCAAGCCAGGAGGTTTAGTGGTCTTTGGCGTCTCCCTGTGGTCCTGTTTGGTATCGCAGCTTGACTTGTGCTTATTTGTATTGAAAATGTTTAATTATTGATTGACTGTGGCACTATACATAGCCTTTGTGAATTATGAAAATTAAAAAGTAATTAATATAAAAAATAAATAAATAAATAAGGGGGGCGGGGGTTCTGGCACTTCTTTTTTTCCACTTCAAGCACTGTATATATATATATATATATATATATATATATACTGTATATATATATGTATATATTCAGTTTAATCACTGAAACTGAATTTAAATGCCTGTTTGTGAGCCTCTTTTCTGAGCAAGCCATAGTTTTCTGCTTGGTGTCATATTTTTTTTTTTATTGCACCTCCAGTGCTGCCCAAAATGTAAATTATAGCTTGTATCCTGGCCCTCTTTCACAATTCAAACCACATCTCTCCTCCCTCATAACTTTACTTATCCCACAAACACACGTAAACAAAAGCAAAGTAGAGCAGCTCTGCGTAATCCCCTTCCATTGTAACGAACAGAGACTATGACTGCTTCATCTAATTACAAATTAAACTCAGGTTAATCTGGATTCTCAGTAAATACTCGAGACGCCTTCAGCCGCATCATTCAGTTTAATCACTGAAACTGAATTTAAATGCCTGTTTGTGAGCCTCTTTTCTGAGCAAGCCATAGTTTTCTGCTTGGTGTCATATTTTTTTTTTTTATTGCACCTCCAGTGCTGCCCAAAATGTAAATTATAGCTTGTATCCTGGCTCTCTTTCACAATTCAAACCACATCTCTCCTCCCTCATAACTTTACTTATCCCACAAACACACGTAAACAAAAGCAAAGTAGAGCAGCTCTGCGTAATCCCCTTCCATTGTAACGAACAGAGACTATGACTGCTTCATCTAATTACAAATTAAACTCAGGTTAATCTGGATTCTCAGTAAATACTCGAGACGCCTTCAGCCGCATCATCTGATGAGCCAAAACTGAGGATATCTGGAGCACCTCTCCCATGCCTTCTCTCTGACTCTAATCCCCGGACATCCCGTTAGCTGTCAACGTGTGTCGTAACAAATACCGTTGTCTCTCAACGTCCATGGGAGAGGCTCGAAATGGAAAGGATTAATACATAACAGGCATTATGGAGGGCAGACACCTCATATTGTAGTGCAGTAATGCTATCTCTGTCTCCACAGAGGTTAGGCAGGCCTCAGCGGGCTCTCAATAGCTGTTTTTAGCTGATTCAGGATGTGCCTGCATTCAAACAGTGCTGTTGTTATTTATATTGTTTATTGTCATGTGTTTATTCATTGTGATTCTCATATAATTGGCACTTTTTGCTGCAGTGAAATTCAGCAATATGTTACATATGCTTAAAAAAACAAACAACATGTGCATAATCGCTTGCTGCAGTTGTCCTAAATTTTCACTTTATGTAGGCATACATAAAACCAAGGGTTTTATTATAGATTTCACAAATACTATAATAATATTAACATTTTTATTGGTAGCTATTAAGATACTAGTTCAAAAGCTTGGGGTCAGTAATACTATGTTTTTGAAATAATTATCTTATGCTCACCTTAAGGTTCCATTCATGTAATTAAAAATACAGTAATATTCTTAAATATTATTACAAATTAAAATAAAATAACTCTTGACTTGAAATAACTCTTGACTTAACTTGATTTTGTTGTGATTCAATGAGTATAATTAAAGCTATTTTAACATATTTAAAATACATAATTTTGACATGTAATATGGCTAAATTGCTAAATATTAGACTTCTGTTTTTGTTTAGCATTTATTAAGAACAACTACAGAGCATAATTCATCTTTTAACAACTTTTAATTGAAAAAAAGTTACAATCAAATGTCACAATTAACTATTATTTAGGATTAGTAAGTGCATGATTCTGTAGATTTTGCTTTCATGCTGAAGCTTAATTAATGCAGTAATTTCCATGTTAAATAAATAATAAAAACACTAGAAAAAAACACTTTGGATCAATACTTTAATGTGAGGATTGATCCTTTTGATTCATTATCAAAGGAATCAATACTTCAAGATCAATCTGTCCATCACGTAGCATCATTATTACTATGAGATTTGACTAAATCCCTATCCCTAATTATGAAACTAATCCGGCACGCTCTGTGCTACAAACATGAATGATACCGTACATTCGTTGAGGAGAGTTGTGCTTTTTCCAAGTAATCTGGTGAATGATAAAATTGGCGCATTTGTACATTTTCTAGATAAATGTCCAAACCAAAGGGAACATTAAAAACATCAAGTGATAAAAGCTCTTTCTTAATCAGCCACAATGCTACATTTTGTCATTTGCCAAGGTTCGATTTCTGTGATGTCATGCCAAGTAGCCCCGCCCACACCGAAAACCCATTGGATCAAATTCAACTTCAAAGAGCATTTTTTTGTTGTTGTTTTTTAATGACAGAAAATCCTCATTGAACTCATGTAAGTTATGCTGTTCAGATGCAGTGGGTTGTGAGTGATTGGCTGTGATTTTGTGGCATGGCATTTTCCTCTTTTAGTGTGGACAGACAAATTGCTTGTCGCATCAAGCCTAGTGAGGACACGGTGCTATGAGTCCACGCTCACGGTTTGATATTAGCCTGTTCTTCAACCACACTCGGAGGTGTTTTGATCCTTTCTCTGCTTTCTAATGAAATTTACTGGCCGTCTCAGGAACAGTGGGATGCTACACTGGTTCAGGATAACGTCATTTACTGAGAGGAAGAGACGAGAGATTGTCTGTGCTGCCCACACAATATATGAAAAACCTGTAATTGCTGCCTTCCTGACCAACAGAGAGATAAAAGGGGACAAATACATCCTGATACAAAAATGTCTCTAAGCCTCTACTGGAAACATGTAGGATGATTTACCTCAAATTGAAAAGAAGACGATAATGTTAACAACAGGGAAACGTAAAGGTCTAGTTACAACAAGCTCATTTCAGCATGCTGATTATGAAACTTAAAGCTCATTTTAGCAATTATTGACATAATATCCTCCAGACTGACGCTGAAGAATAACACAGAGAAAATGTTTCATGGATGGACAGATGTTGGGTATATATATATGGACAAAATGACGGACAGAAAGAACAAAAAATAGACATAATGACAGATAAAATGATAGACAGAACGATAGAAAGATAGAACGATAGATAGAACAATAGACTGACAGACAGACAGATAGATAGACAGACAGACAGACAGACAGACAGAGAGATAGATAGATAGATAGATAGATAGATAGATAGATAGATAGATAGATAGATAGATAGATAGATAGATAGATAGATAGATAGATAGATAGATAGATAGATAGATAGATGCTATAGCTGCAGAGAGATATATAAAGACTATGGTAAAACTGGTGGTTTGAACAGCTACTGTAACAGAATAAGAAAACTACTCAAGATTGTGGACAGAAATTGCAACATTGGAATGTTATCTGGTTTCAGAGAGCAACCTTGAACTGAAACATCCTGACTCAGTGAGCGTGGCCTTGCCACAGCCGTACAGACCCGGATAAAGCCGGACATGCTGTGCTCTTAATGCACAAGATATGAGGCAGAAACAGAATTACAGTATTAACCTCATTCTTTTCCCATTTTGCAAACCACAACAAAGAAGCCCAGTGGAAATGTAATGCAAACTCCTATATTTGCTCGGTGAAACCCTGGGAAAGTTTATGGTATTTCACAAAAAAAAAAAAATAAAAGAGTAACACAAAACCAAGGTGAAAGTGACCTGGACTTACATTTACTTCCAAGCCTCTTTTCTGCAGGCATTTCTTTAAACAAGGGGTGGACTGCATGCTTAACAAAAAGTGCTATTTTCTCTATTCACTGAGCCATATGCCCCAACTTACACAAATTATCACTGCATGAATTAATTATACAATTAACTGCTTTATTGTTTACGCTTTCTCTCTTTTTACTGTTTATTTGAACTGGTGTTGCTGTCCCCTTTGAGTCATATATCATGCATTGCTGACTTACAGTGCATCTTTTACTTTATTTATTGAGTTTTGTGAGTCACAGGCTCGCACCACTCTCACTTTTTCATAAAGAGTAACTATCTAATATCTAATACAATCTAATATAATTTGATTAATATTTGACTTTATATTGTGCTAAGTGATCTTTTTTTCTAAATTGGACAAGCTGCCAAGTTAAAGTATTCACATGAAATTAAAACAGCAGAAATTTTGGGTAAGGGGCCATTCACACAGAAGGGGCCACCAAAGATGTAAGCACAATCGTCAAACACATCCGTCTAGTGCATGTTTATATAGAAAATATATGGAATCTGTATGTCATTCAGATGGATGTATGGATGGACAGACAGATCTTGCAATGGTCAAAAACATCCGTCTAGCTCATTTACACAGAAAATCTATGAAAACTGAATGTCGAACGGACGGATATAGATAGATAGATAGATAGATAGATAGATAGATAGATAGATAGATAGATAGATAGATAGATAGATAGATAGGCGGGCGGGTGGACGGACGGACGGATGGATGGATGGATAGAGACAGAGATAGACAGACAGACAGACAGACAGATAGATAGATGCATGGATGGATGGATGGATGGACGGATGGAAATGTATTTTTCATGTCTTCAAGTTCTCGTTAGTTTTAATCAATATGTGCTTACATAAATGAACAAGAACATGATAACTTTAATGGGAAGTAAATAGAATATAAAGGAACTACAAAAGCCATACCATTTTATGTGGGATCCAGACAGGTTACCTAACTTCACTCTGCAAAAAAATGTGAAGAAGAAAAAAAGTTGATGCAAAGAAAAAAAAAGGTTACACTTTATTTCGATAGTCCACTTTAGACATTCTGCAAACTATAAGTAACTTTGTAACTACATGTCAACTACATGTCAACTAATTCTCATTAATTTGCAACTACATGTCTACTAACTCTCAGAGCAGACTGTTAGGGTAGGTTTAGGGTTAGTAGAATAAGTTAACAAAGAAAGTGTTCGAAGATATTAAGCAGACAGTCTACTATTACACTCTTAAAAATAAAGGTGCTTCACGATGCCATAGAAGAACCTTTTTGTCTAAATGGTTCCATAAAGAACCTTTAACATCTGAAGAACCTTTCTGTTTCCCAAATGGTTCTTTGTGGCGAAATAAGGTTCTTCAGATTACAAAAAGGTAAGAAAGAGATGGTTCTTTAAATAACCTTTGACTGAATGGTTCTTTGTGGAACCAAAAATGGTTCTTCTATGGCATCGCTTAAAGAACCTTTTGAAGCACCTTTATTTTTAAGAGTGTACTCTACTAACTGCTAGTTGACATGTAGTTGCAAAGTTACTTACTGTTAATAGAATGTCTCAAGTGGACTATCAAAATAAAGTGTTACCAAAAAAAATGCTTTAAATGTAATGGAGGACTGAGCAGAAAGAACTCTTGAGAGAAAAATTAAGTGTTTCTGGTTTGCAAAGAAACTTAATCACAGTCATGAAGAATATGATGTACGCTGTCGACTACTTTGAAAACACACTTGCTTTTAATTTGATTAAGACCTTCACAGAATGAGTTCGCAGCATATAATGCACTTTTCATCTTTTTTGCAAAAAAAGCTAAAAAACCTTGAGCTGTATCTATGGAGACCTCAGTACCTGGCTGTGAAGCTCACCAGTTGTCCCATTCTTGGTCACAGATTGGCACTTTTTTTCTCATCACCAGCCCACATCCTTAACCATCAGACTTGCACCGCCCACTACACCTGTCCAACAAACAAACAAGCATCTGAAAAGGTCAACATGTCTAGGAACACCACCATAGACGGCGAGCGCTGAGCGTCTGAAATCATAGCTGACTGAACAAACAAGCGGTTTGGTGGCAATTTTGCCGGCAGTTATGAAAGCTCTGACATCAGTGACACAGCACACTTAACGGATGGGAAAAACCGAACCGTCAGTCACGGAGGAAGTTTTAGGATGTTTCCAAGCAAGATAGGAGGTGCTTCAATAAAAAAGAATTTAGCCTGAGACGAGTATAAACAACAACATATGGGATGTGTGCGGCAAGAGAAGTAGCTAGAGATGGAAACAGTTTTGTATAGCTGTTATAGTGGTACTGATGTCGATTATAAACCCAAAAAAAAGACTGAAGAAATGAGAATGCACTAAACAGAAATTACAATATTATCTCCAACCAAAGCTGGATTTAAGATGCTAAATATTAAACTGACCCTCCACAAATATGACTAATAATACACACAAACATTAAAACTACATGCATATTTGCACAATAGTGTTCAAATGTTTAGGGTTGGTAAGATTTGTTTTTTTTATGTTTTTGAAAGAAGTCTCTTATGTTTGCCAAGGCTGCATTTATTTTAACAAAATTGCAGTAAAAACAGTAATATTGTGAAATATTATTACAATTCAAAATAACAGTTTTCTATTTGACATTAAGAATTTCAGTAATCACAGATTGCATCAAAGTAATGAAAACCTCCGCCGTGTTTTATAAAATGCCACGGGACGCAACATCAAGCTGAATATTTACACAATGATTTGGCGTCTTGAGCTTCTGGATGAAGCAGCATCTAAATGACAGGATTTCAAGAATTACGCATGAAATTAACTCCACTGCTGTTTGAATTTATGAAATATAAAGTCATGATGTCTTCGTAGGTACAAAAGCTGCAATTTTGTCTTACTGACCTGGTAATTTAGTGAACTGTCAATGGCAAGGGAATATAGTTGATGACCAATAGCCAATAATGCATTCATTATTTGCACTGATTATTATGGATGATAGTCACCTTTCTCCCATTTCCGAATGAGAAAGTAGTATTACATGCAATTAGACATTGAAAAATCACCTGGTGTAAATCACGCTGTAGTTTCTAGTCTCTCCTTTAAACTTTCTCACATGATCAGTTAATATATAATATTCTGAACAGAACAAAATCTGATTCTCTGTCATTAATCTTACACATAACTGACACAATCAACTCCTAATATGGCTGGACAATCAAGTTTAAGAATCAATAATCTCAATATTTTCCAGCCTTTTGATCTTTTACTCATTGATTGCTTAACCCCTTATAGCTTTTAATAGTGGCCAATTTTTTGTTTCAAATCACATAAGCATACAGTAGGCACAGTGTTGTTTCAGCATGTATAAAAACAATATAGCGCATAAATGTTTTGTCATCCTTATTAGATTCATGAATGCTGATGGTTGCACTTCCATCTATCTCCATGTTGTCCTTGATGGAGGAGACCATATGCGCCGGAGATTAAAGCCAGATTAAATCACACAGTGGCTGTGCTCCTAATGACAGACCGCCCTGAGTTTATCTTTATAAAAGGAAAAAAGTGATTCCCCCCTCGAGCTTTCCTTTTAACCTCACACACTGACGTCACGCTATGTTTAAGGCCATTCACTGCCCCTCTGTATACCTGGCTGACTGTCTTTGCGTTGATGATACCATGTTCCGTAATCCCTATCCTGGAAAACATCTAGCTAACTGACCCAATAGTTAGCAGCATAATGATGGATCACAGTCAGTTTGACCTGTGAGATCGACCGGGTTGTCCTTAAGTGCTTTCTGGGTTGATGTTCGTTTATCAAATCGGCCTCTCTGTTTGGATGACTCTGGAGGATTATCCGTATAATCCGTAACATTGTGAACTTTCCTTGAAGCTGCTTTTACCTTCAGTCACCCTGCGTGATCTGGTGCCAAAGCCAGTCAAAATTGCACCTCTCTCTCCTGACAGGGAGGGTGAAATACACTTCAACTGTTTGGAAAACAATGTACGCTAAGAATAATCCAAGCAAATAATTACTGTTTGCCAAGCAGGCAAATGTTCTGGTGGTTTATATGAGTACGATTCTTCCTCGGTGAGTAGGGAGAACAAGCCTGTCAATTTTGCAAACGATACAAATTTTGTACACAGCTGTGTAAGTCATTCTAATCACCTTTGATGGAAAGGTTCCTGAAAATCTGCATTTTCTTCATATTTAGGCATAAACAAATATACTTATCCTGCTTCCACGGTGCTCCATAAAAACATACAATCCAGTTACTGCATGTATCTGTCTTTTTCGTTTTCTTTTTATTTTCTTATGAGGTAAACTGATTTAAAATCTGCTTACCTCATCAAGCATTTTCCAAACGTTCAATTTCAAATAGCTCTTGACAAATTTGGGTCAACTGCAAAACAATGCAAGTAGTACACAGCAAAGACAAGAAAGCCTATTGAAAGTATCACTATCCACAGACATAAGACTATCAATAAAATAATCCACAGCAGACAGTTTAGCAGACCTGCATGTACAGAGATACAGAGTGCTCCAAATGTCTGAGACCACTGGTGAAAATACATCTATTTAAAAAAAAAATGATGCAATTTTTAAAATTAAAAATGAAAAAAAATAACAATTAAAAGTGTGGGATAATTTTGGAATGGTGTATACTTTTGATAATTTAAATAAATGAGCATAGGAGACCAAAAACAATTATATATATATATATAATTGTTTTTGGTCTCCTATGCTCATTTATTTAAATTATCAAAAGTATAGTACATTTGTAACACCAATATTGTCAAAATATTATTAAAATTTAAAATAACTGTTTTCTATTTTATTTTTATTTTTTAAAATGTAATTTATTCCTCCAGTGTTCAGTGTCACATGGTCCTTCAGCAATCATTCTAATATAAAAATTTGGTTGAGCTGATTTGCTCAATTTGATCAATTATTATTGGTGCTCAATTATTAATAATGGTTCTTATTATTATCAATGATTTTTTTTGTTTTACTTTTTCCCCCCCAAAATGATATGATGAATACAAAATCCAATTAACATAATTTCTGATTTAAAAAAAAAGAACGAAAGAAAAATAAATGTATATAAAGTTACCACAGGAATATAAATATTTTCAAATATAAAACAGTTATTGAAATAATATTTCACAATCTTACTGTTTTTTTGTTTTTGTTGTTGTTTTTATTAAATAAAAGCTCTGGTGCAGAAACAAGACTTCTTTCAAAAACATGAATACATCTTACTTATTACTTTTGACCTGCAGTGCATTATGAGTAACACTTTTATTATCCAACAAAGTAATAATTTTTATTGTTTTCAAAAAAAAAATTTAAATCCTAAATCTTCAGGTCTAAATTATTAGATTAAATTAAATTAAATTACTATAAGGTTCTGAATCCCAAATGTTCAACTTTTGATCTTTCAACGTTCATAACGACACTAAACCAGCAACCGTTTCCAAACATACAGAAGCACACAGAAGTCATGCATTACCTATAAGGTTCTGAATCCCAAATGTTCAACTTTTGATCTTTCAACGTTCATAACGACACTAAACCAACAACCGTTTCCAAACATACAGAAGCACACAGAAGTCATGCATTACTTGTTTTTACAACGTATAAGCAAGTTTGACTATAAAACTAGTGTAGTTTCTGTTCTTTGATACAGTAACACATAATTCTTTTAACATCTGAATGGTGTCGGGCTTTTCTTCTGTTTGAGTAAGTTTTTTTGTTTTGTTTTTCTCCCCCAGAGCCTAGAAGCTTCTAGAAAAAGCATGAACACAGCAATACCACTGTAAAACCAACACTAATGTGTCACAATGATTTCTTTTCCACTTAAACCTTTTTTCTTCCTCTATTTTTAAAATGGGATCTTTACAGTCCATTGCTCAGAGTCAATGCCAGGAACAGCAAACTCAAACAAGTGCTCGCTGGAAAAGAAAGCATTGATAAAATGCTAGTTAGAAAGCACTCAAGTCTGACCAGCGGTTGTATCTGTCCCTTAGAAACAGGCGTCAGGCCCCCCAGGTGCACTGTGGTTATTATTCTGCACACAACTCATTTGCTTAGCCAAATCAATGCATTATATGATGCATTGAACACTATCATCACTGAAAGAAATGCAAATGCAGCGCTTCAACAAGACAAGATAGATGCAGCATTTGTTTTCTAAATGCATTGCCAATGTGATTAATATTCGTATGCTAAGTGAAATTCTAGCAAACATGCCTTTTGAACATTGAATGCATAATTTAAATGTTACCATTTAAACGTTCATAGAATGTTTCATTCATGGCGTTCACTGATTGATTTCATTGTATTTATGATAAATTTGATTAATTCAATATGTTTAACTACTTAGTTTATTGAATGACTTAACACATTTACTCAGTTTAAACTTCCATTACAAGTCTGGGTTTCATTTATTAATGCATTTGTCATCAAAACTTTGCTCTCCATCATTTAACACCATATGTTTATGAATACTGGATTTGAAAACTTTAAGCAGTTGTAACCTTATGCAGATTTGGAAAGCTACAGAAATGCAGGCCACATTCATACAGCAGCAGAATACAGATATCATTGCATTCCAGTGTTTAATAAAGTTACAGTCATCCACAGTTTTTATTTTTTATTGTTTGCTATAGCGACAACCGCTACAACTGAACTCACACCCGTATTTTTCAATAATCATGAGCACATTTTCTACAAATCCTGCTGTTGGAACTGAACTGTACTGGACAAATAGTTTGACAACTAGTGTGTCACATGCATCTCATGTTTTGCACGTTTTTATGTGTGGTTTCAGTAACTTACAGAGAATGAGATATGAGCTGTTTGTCATGTGAACGTTTTAAATCCAGTCAGCTTTAACCAGAGCTGCTCCCGTCAGTTTTCTGCTGAGGTATAAAAGCCTAGGCGACTGTCGGTCATCCACAGTTTTTATTTTTTATTGTTTGCTATAGCGACAACCGCTACAACTGAACTCAATAATCATGAGCACATTTTCTACAAATCCTGCTGTTGGAACTGAACTGTACTGGACAAATAGTTTGACAACTAGTGTGTCACAAGCATCTCATGTTTTGCACGTTTTTATGTGTGGTTTCAGTAACTTACAGAGAATGAGATATGAGCTGTTTGTCATGTGAACGTTTTAAATCCAGTCAGCTTTAACCAGAGCTGCTCCCGTCAGTTTTCTGCTGAGGTATAAAAGCCTAGGCGACTGTCGCGTCAACTGTGATAAGTGTTACGGATGCCATCTTTGATGTCTACTTTAGTCACTGTCACCATGTTTACAGACAGTATTTCAAGGCCTTCACTAAAACAGAAAAATTGATTGACATTGGTCATTCATTCTACAGTACACTTACAACGATCAGAATACTATACGAAAGCTGTTGTATGAACAGGTTATACAGACTGTGTTAGTGTAACTATGTAATGTAGCTGTATTAATGTAACAAGTCATGTTAGGGCTGCACAATTAATACAAATCAATTACAATTACAGCATTCCACGTCAACATTCAACACTTTTTTGTGCAGTGGTTCACCATTATAGCCCCCAGAAGGCTGGTCATCCATGTGAGTAGGGCTTTGCAATTAATCTCATGCCATTGTCAAGCGCATCTCGCCAGTAAAGCCGGTTCCATGATTTATAGTAAATCGCCACAACCTGCTTTCAGATGGAGCGGCATTTACTACACAGAGCCATAGTTTACTGACAATTAGGCAATATCGCGTTCATATTATCTTTTCCAGCTAAAGATCCATCTGTCACGACACCATTTGCCTGTACTGGTAAAATTTGTGTCTGAAAAATGTATATAAAATATCATTCTCAGTGTCACAAAGGTAACCACCAGTCATGGTGTTCAGAATCTCCTAAAGCTCTGTGAAGGACACTTTCAAAACAGAATAAACAGTCAATTTGTAACAGACCTGCAATTCTTACAGAGGACTATAAGGATACAATCAAGGACTTGTGTTAAGGACACTTCGGCTGATTTTGGGCACTTCATGAAAAGTGGCACTAGAGAAACACTCAAAAGTAAATCGCATTCAAACCCAAATTCAATCAGAAATGAATCAGAGTTCTCATTCAAACATTTCACTGTGCTCTGCACAAAAGTACATGGTTTATAGAAATGGTCTTTGCTCGAAAGTTCTGCTCAACTTACTGAGACTTCGTCCTAGTTGATTTATGCAAATAAAAAAAAAGAGTCTTATCTAGATCACTGCCATAGAAACCAGGGGTGTAGCAACCAGTATAAATTAAGCTTTAGCGTTAGTTCTGGCAGGTCACGTGAGTCAAGCTTGCATCAGCTGATTCTCAGCTGATCACATCTACCTATAGGAATACGACACCTATCGCGGCATTCCTATATAAGCTGTATTCAGTATTATTCAGCAGCTTTTCAGCTTGCTTCGGAGCAAATTAAGCATCGCTGCTCGCAAATCAAACTGTTGCAGCGTGTTTCAGAACATCTGGAATCCACATCTAAGATAAGTGAATGCTGTTTTAATCCATATCGCTGTGTATATTACCTGGTCTGCTAATTGAAAAAAGCATATTTGCAGCAGCATTTACGCATCTTCTTTTAGGAATAACTAAGTTCATTTCTCCATATTTAAATAATTATTATTATTTATAGAGCTTTGCATGGTGGCTACATAAATTGTTTTCTTTGGCAACCAGTTGCATTGATAGTTGAACACACAAATTAATGTAGTAACACTTTTCAACACCCTTAAGGAATAGAATAACCCAAAAATAAAAATTTTAATGTTTTTTGCTAGAGTATGCAAAAGCATTGAAACATTGTGCTCTGATGTAAAACTTGTGGGTTTTGTCAAGAATCTTTGCATTTACTTGCAAGTATTAAAAGTATGAAAAAATATAGCTTTTCCTCCTACCTCTTATTATTTCCATCACAAAAGTCTTGGGAATGCAATATTTTGTGAGAGAATGCAAAAAGTTGTGTAAGCAAATGCAAAAGCATTGATGTATATTTTCCCCTCCATGTTAAATGGACAGGATGATGGGAAAAAAAAACTGGGGGAAAAAATATTTAAATACGTTTATGTTCCCCTGAGAAACTTTGATCGTTCATAAAACTTTTGTGTTCTCTTGCAAACATTTTTGCGTTCCCCCAATAAACGATATGTTCACTTTCAAAATTTGTGTGATTGAAATAATATGATGTGGGAGGATAAAACTATGTTTTAATATATTATATATTAAAGATTATTGGGGAACACAGTGTTTTGTAGATCTATCTATCTATCTATCTATCTATCTATCTATCTATCTATCTATCTATCTATCTATTTATCTTTAATTTACTTTACTTTTACTTTTAGTCATTTAGCAGACGCTTTTATCCAAAGCGACTTACAAATAAGAAAAAGTAATTAAAACTTAAAGTAATGTTTTTTTGCTAGAGTATGCAAAAGCATTGAAACATTGTGCTCTGATGTAAAACTTGTGGGTTTTGTCAAGAATCTTTGCATTTACTTGCAAGTATTAAAAGTATGAAAAAAATATAGCTTTTCCTCCTACCTCTTATTATTTCCATCACAAAAGTCTTGGGAATGCAATATTTTGTGAGAGAATGCAAAAAGTTGTGTAAGCAAATGCAAAAGCATTGATGTATATTTTCCCCTCCATGTTAAATGGACATGATGATGGGGAAAAAATATTTAAATATGTTTATGTTCCCCTGAGAAACTTTGATCGTTCATAAAACTTTTGTGTTCTCTTGCAAACATTTTTGCGTTCCCCCAATAAACGATATGTTCACTTTCAAAATTTGTGTGATTTAAATAATATGATGTGGGAGGATAAAACTGTTTTAATATATTATATATTAAAGATTATTGGGGAACACAGTGTTTTGTAGATCTATCTATCTATCTATCTATCTATTTATCTATTTATCTTTAATTTACTTTACTTTTACTTTTAGTCATTTAGCAGATGCTTTTATCCAAAGCGACTTACAAATAAGAAAAAGTAATTAAAACTTAAAGCTAAAACTCTATAAATACTATATATATACACACACAAAGTAAAACTTAATAAAAAGCCTATATAGACATAATAAAAAAACTAATAAAATGACAGCCTTACTACAACTGTAACTAAAATAGATAACTAATACAAATCAAAGTACATTAGTTCATCAGTATTCCTAAAAAAATAACAGAGGCAAACACACATGCTAAAATAACAACAACTTACTGACACATAGTAAGAACTAGATTATGAAAAACTGAAACAGAAGTGGAAAGAGGAGAGATAAAAAGCGATACTTATGTCCTTTGCCGGTGTCCCTGCCCGGTGTCTGTCTGTCTATCTATCTATCTATAATGTTCCTTGTTCTTTGATCTGACTTAAAAAGCTGTTTTACATTGAAATAGCAACATAATTAATAGAGTAGTCAAAAATGCAGTTCTAAATGCTACATAACCCGGATATATGTATGTATTACAATGCATTGGTAAGGTATATTCAAGCCTTAGCATGTCAAGACATGTTGCACCAAATTTTATGTCAGTAATGACTTAAATTGTTGTCTTGAGTTGTATAAATTACCTTTTTTTCAGTGCTTTTTGGAGCTACATGCCTTTATTACATGGAAAAGAGTGTCTCTTTATGGGTTTGGAACGACGTGAGGGTGAGTAAACGATGACAGGACTTTCATTTTTGGGTAAACCATTTAAAAAATCAATAAATATTCCTTTAAATCATCGTCATGAAAGAAACATGGTGTTAGAAATTCAGTGAACCAGTTTGACCTCAGCACACATCGTAAACAGTGAAATACAGCCAAGCAGAAACCGTGTCTCTACATCCCTGTCCTTATGCTGTATATCTCTCTATATAACCAGTGATCCCTTACTGGATCTCAACGTGAGGGATTTGCTATAGACCAGAGACAGATGTGCCGTGCCCTGTCCTCCCTTCCTCTCACTCTCTTCCCAGAGTCTGTTTGTTTAGCAGGATTACAGCCTGTCATCTCTGGGACGGCGGTCGCGGTGCAAAGCGCTCAGCTCTTAAAGGGCCGGTGCGCAGGCAGGCAAGCAGGCAGGCAGTCGAGCCGAGGGGGCCCGTTCACGTAACCAGTGTGCCTCCGAATGGACTCCCACCACACTCGGCTCCACAGGACCCCAATTCTTTCCCGGCCAGAGAGTTTCTCAACAGGCCTGAATGGAAAATGGATGTTGATTTGATCCAGAGTGTGCGATGACACCTCTGACACAGTCCTTGTGGGCTCTGTGATAAATATTTAAAGAGCGAGAGATAGAAATGTTTGATTGGAAAGAGAAAGAGATTTGTGGAGAAATGCTCACTGACTAA
The DNA here is from genome assembly GCF_001515645.1 of Sinocyclocheilus grahami. Taxonomy (NCBI): domain Eukaryota; kingdom Metazoa; phylum Chordata; class Actinopteri; order Cypriniformes; family Cyprinidae; genus Sinocyclocheilus; species Sinocyclocheilus grahami. The sequence continues at coordinate 1,141,276 of NW_015505440.1, read as the reverse complement.
AAACGGAGGGGGATCGTGAGTGGGTGTGTGTTCGGAGGAAAGATGGAAGGCAAATGGCAGTCTACACGCTGCGCTGATTAGATATTCTTTTTGAAGGTAGGTGTGGTGTCAGGTTTGCTTTGAGAGGCTTTTCTACTCTTGATGTTTCTGGGGTAACAAAGACGTGTCGAAGAAGCATTCGCTGATGTGAAGACTTTGTTACTCGCTTTCCTTTGGCACTTTGCAGGCAGCTGGCTGCTAATTTATTGAGCGTTGATGTTTGGCATCTTGTGGGCAGACGTGTTTGACTAACATTATCTGCTGAGGAAGGTTCACGACATCTTTATTTTCGCACGTCACATGCACATACACAGGCATATTTGATGCACTGTGAAGACTATAAGGGAATATGTAAGAACAACAATGGAAAAAAACTGAAATCTCTCAAAAAATAAAAATGTCCAACAAAAACTTTTCTATGCAATCTAATTGTAGTTTTTCATTTGTAAGGAATAGTTTGCCCGGATAATTTACTTAACCAAATGCTTTTATTTTTCTGTGAAACACATCAAGAGATGTTTTTCTTTTGTTACATTTCATACTGAATGTCTTCCATCCTGCAATAAGGAAAAAGAAAAACACGCTACACGCTAAAGATTGGCCTATACCACTCAAGACCCAAATGTGAGTCATTATTATTTGTGTCCTGAATGCTAACACTAAAATGCCATTGGTATTCCAATATCATAGCTAAACAAAACATGCTAATTTTGAATATTCAAAATGAAGAATGAAATTTGAGAGTTGCCACAGAGGGAAAGATATTTACAGTTCACTTATGCTCACCAACGTTGCATCTATTTGATCGACAATACAGTAAATATTATAAAATATTTTTACAATTTAAAATAATTGTTTTCTATTGTAATATATTGTAAAGTATAATTTATTCCTGTGATGCAAATTTGAATTTTCAGCATCCATACGCCAGTCTTCAGTGTCACATGATCCTTCAAAAATCATTCTAATATGCTGATTTGCTAACATTTATTATAATTTTAAATGTTGAAATCAGTTGTGCTGCTTAATATGTTTTTGTGGAAACCCTAATACACTTTTTTTCTGGATTCTTTGATGAATATAAAGTTCAAAATAATGTAATTTATTTAAAATAGATTTTTGTTTTTATTATATGCATAACATGTTAATATTAATGTCTTTACCGTCACTTTTAATCAGTTAATGCATCCTTGCTGAATAAAATTAAGTTATGACCTTACAGTCAAGATGGTGATCTACAAAGTACATTTTTGAGCTGTTTTCTCAAACACACACACACACACTCAGGTTTGTTTTTGTGAATTGTAGAGACTCTCCTTTAGGTGTAATGGTTTTTATACTGTACAAACCGTATTTTCTATCGCCCTACACCAACCCTACACCTAAACCTACCCCTTACAGGAAACTTTCTGTATTTTTAGATTTAAAAAAAAAACTAATTCTGAATGATTTATAAGCTTTTTGAAATATGGGGACACTCAAAATGTCCTCATAATCGTCTTCTCATTGTAATACCTGTCATAGCCATGGCATTATACAAATTTGTGTCTTCATAAATCACAAAAATGTGCGCGCACACACACACACACACAAAATGTAGGGCAGGACTTGGTTTTGTCCACTGGGAATTGACTGGATCATTGTTCTTTGCTAATTGCTGCAATCTCATGTGAGTGACAGGTTGCTGGAGGGGAGGGATTATTGCTCTTATCTATAGGACAGAGAAGGAACATAATGAAGGCAGACTCCTGCTGGATTCAAACAGGTCGTCTATACATAGGCTACTGTAAGCATCATCGCTCAATATGTCAGAGCACATGACATTCATATCAGTTTCCAACATATCTGCATTGGTCTGATTAAAGTCTCTTTTGATTAAACTCATTTCCCTACACCAACCCTACACCTAAACCTACCCCTTTCAGGAAACTTTCTGTATTTTTAGATTTAAAAAAAAAACTCATTCTGAATGATTTATAAGCTTTTTGAAATATGGGGACACTCAAAATGTCCTCATAATCGTCTTCTCATTGTAATACCTGTCATAGCCATGTCATTATACAAATTTGTGTCTTCATAAATCACAAAAATGTGCGCGCACACACACACACACACAAAATGTAGGGCAGGACTTGGTTTTGTCCACTGGGAATTGACTGGATCATTGTTCTTTGCTAATTAGGTGTAATGGTTTTTATACTGTACAAACCGTATTTTCTATCGCCCTACACCAACCCTACACCTAAACCTACCCCTTTCAGGAAACTTTCTGTATTTTTAGATTTAAAAAAAAAACTAATTCTGAATGATTTATAAGCTTTTTGAAATATGGGGACACTCAAAATGTCCTCATAATCGTCTTCTCATTGTAATACCTGTCATAGCCATGGCATTATACAAATTTGTGTCTTCATAAATCACAAAAATGTGCGCGCACACACACACACACACAAAATGTAGGGCAGGACTTGGTTTTGTCCACTGGGAATTGACTGGATCATTGTTCTTTGCTAATTGCTGCAATCTCATGTGAGTGACAGGTTGCTGGAGGGGAGGGATTATTGCTCTTATCTATAGGACAGAGAAGGAACATAATGAAGGCAGACTCCTGCTGGATTCAAACAGGTCGTCTATACATAGGCTACTGTAAGCATCATCGCTCAATATGTCAGAGCACATGACATTCATATCAGTTTCCAACATATCTGCATTGGTCTGATTAAAGTCTCTTTTGATTAAACTCATTTCCAACAAAATGATTAATGTAGTCCCAATGCCAATCGATTAATTAAATTTACACAGATTGCATGCATTAAAATGAACTTTAAGGAATTGTGTCGAATTAGCTCATTTTAATTAACTAAACTGCCCAAGCAGCAAAAATAAATTTTTCGAGTCAATGTGGATAGAAGCATCTTTACATCATGCGACCTTGCTCTATATTTCCTGTCTTTGTACTTCATTGACTGTGTGAATCGCACAGCTGAAGGATGCGTTCAGGGAGAGAACTGACCGCATAACCATCTGCCGTGGAGCACTTTGCTGCTTGTTTTGGCCCATCTGCATTCACAACACTTTGAGATCACATGACGTCTCTCATAATAGACTGCATCTTCATATCCCTGAACACCCATAATTTTCCATAATGTGCCCACAGTTGGAGTCATATTTGTGTCCATGCATACCTATTAGAATGCATGCACGTCTATATGTCTTAAAGCCATTTCCAGATTATTTGTCAGCCTGTGCAAAACTAAATTGTGAGTTTGCATGCCAAATGGAAAATCATAATAAATAGTAATATTGGAATATTTAAGTAACAATAAATCATGGATGCATGATCTTGAACAGAGCAAGTATGCAGATTTGTGCCGTGTACAGTATGTGTCTGCCTGTGCATGTTTTATAGAATCAATGCTTGTGGTGTAAGTACCAGTAATCACTGCGGGTGAATGTAAATGCTTCGTATGTTTTCTGACTGGATCACTCGAGGCAGAAAAGAGTAGATCATGCATGCATACTCTCTCTCTCTCTCTCTCTCTCTCTCTCTCTCTCTCTGATACACACACTCACACAAACTCCAAAACCGAAAGGCAAATTGTAAATGTCAGTACATAAAAGCCTCAAGCTTTATACCAACTGATTTTTGTTTAGAAATCTTCCAGATATGGCCTGTTTGTGAAATCAGTTAAAATAAATTATACAAAATTAGCCAGCACTATCACCATTCTGGTCACATTATACTAGTAAATGTAGTGAGCAAAAATGTGATGTTCTACAGGTGCAGCCAGTACGTCAGAGTAGTTATCATAAAATGTTGGCCGCAAGCAATTTACTTTCATAATGTCCAGTAATTTACAAATAAAACACATAAGACCAGCAAACAATTTAAATTGTCCCAAGAATTAGAAAACGCAGAGTGTTTGGGATGCTAATGGTGTAGAATGGTACACTTAATTTTGTCTCATATCAGCAATGCATGGTATACCAGATATTAAAGATTTGTCTGATTTTTATTGTATTGGTATTGTGTGTGTGTGTGTGTGTGTAACGTTTATTATTATTTATTAGCTCTAGAAAGGGGAATATTTATGACGAATCATAAATGGTTATGATTCATAATAAATATTTAGATTATATCTTCGAATTAACTGTAGCAGAATCAATATTACAATTATTTGATCTGTCCGTCCACCGAGCAGACAATATAATCATTTATCAATTCAAGGAATATTTATTTTCTGGCCACGGAACAATAAACTGTCCTTCTTTGTACAGTGCTAGCAGTAATTCAAAATGTAGCGAGGGTTCAAACATTCATTGACTTGGAACTGTGAACAGTAAACAGAGACAATTCGTTGTGAATATAAGGGATTTAATAAAATGAAACTATATCTAACATATAACTAACTAAAACATATATACACAGAATGAAACAAAGTAAGGAAAAGATAGAGAATAGAAAAGAATGGCAGTATTTCACATCACTTAACCACAACCTCTGAAAAATCATCAAAGAATCCAATAATCACCTTAAAAGGGACTGAGATTTAAACACGCATCTGAATAATTTGAAGCGGTTACTTGCATTGGTTTCGATCGCTGAAAAAGAGTCCGGATGCGGTAGATAACGGAGCTCTTTTGATGAGTTCGTGAGGAGTCAGCTGGAAGTTTTTACTTCTGGTTCCTCTGAAGAAGGCAAATTGTAAATGTCAGTACATAAAAGCCTCAAGCTTTATACCAACTGATTTTTGTTTAGAAATCTTCCAGATATGGCCTGTTTGTGAAATCAGTTAAAATAAATTATACAAAATTAGCCAGCACTATCACCATTCTGGTCACATTATACTAGTAAATGTAGTGAGCAAAAATGTGATGTTCTACAGGTGCAGCCAGTACGTCAGAGTAGTTATCATAAAATGTTGGCCGCAAGCAATTTACTTTCATAATGTCCAGTAATTTACAAATAAAACACATAAGACCAGCAAACAATTTAAATTGTCCCAAGAATTAGAAAACGCAGAGTGTTTGGGATGCTAATGGTGTAGAATGGTACACTTAATTTTGTCTCATATCAGCAATGCATGGTATACCAGATATTAAAGATTTGTCTGATTTTTATTGTATTGGTATTGTGTGTGTGTGTGTGTGTGTAACGTTTATTATTATTTATTAGCTCTATCAAACAGCATAAACTGGTATTTATGATTATTTCACATAGAAGAAGGACACGTATTGAATCACGTCTGCACTGAATGGTTTGTTATCACATGGCTACTTTAAACAGCTCCATTAAGCCTTTAGCCCCAAAGAGCGCACATTTAGAAAGATAATGATAAATTCTCAAATGTTCACACCTCATTTCTTTACAGAGGATGATTCTATATTACTATATTAATGTTCCACTAAATTATGCGATCATCTGAGTTTTGAGCGCTCTCTCTCCTCTTACTGCCATTAGACAGTAGGGAAGAAATGTCATCAAAATGATTTTAAATTAAAAAATTGCAATTTCATGAGTATCTGTTTTTATAACATAGCAATGCCTATGATATAGGACTTAGCCTATCACACAAACAAGAGTCCTGTTTTTTTTTTTTCAATATCTGCTCTTCTGTCAGGACCCCTATCGTCAAAGATAATTGACAATTAGCATACAGTTTGGATTGGCGGTATGGTTCTGTTCTGGGCAAGAACTCCCTGCGCCTCCATGCAGCCTAGCATGGATGAGAGCAGGGAGAGCAGCGATAACCCCCCAGGGTAAACAGAACAGAACCAACATAAATGTATTTCAGATATTGTTGAATTTAAACCATTTTTTGAACACATTTTAGAATTAGTCTGATTCAAGGAGAATCAGAAGGCTGAATCCCGACTGACAGAGGAGAAGTTGGGGATGGAGGAGGGTAATTAGCTATTGAGCAATGCGAAAACTGCTGAAAATACTGAGGGAACTTATATGTGAATGCTTAGATAGGTGTCGTAGTCCCATAGGTAGATGGGGATCAGCTGAAGGTCAGGTGATGCGAGCTTGACTAACATGACCTGCCAGAACTAACGCTACGCTTGATGATCGCAAATGTACAATAAACAACAGCTTACAGAGTAACTTTCAGACACAAAATCCCGTTTTGCACCGTCATAAAGAAAATAGAACAAACAGCACAACCTCTACGTCTCCGAACAACAGTGTTTTGTTCCTCAGCATTACATGGACCAGCAAATTATTCAATCAGGCTATAAGTACAGTCGTTTGCAAAGTTAAATGAACCAGCTTTTTAAACGAATCGGTTGATTCAACTCACTCATTAAGACAGTCACTTGCTGCCACCTACTGGCGGTTGTAGTTTCATATTTAAAAAAAAGTAGCTTATTCCATTTTTGCAATCATTTAATATTTCTACATTCAAATTTTATATTTAAACTTATATTTAAACATTTCTGCACAATCCATCAATGGATTTTGTTGATAGTGAATTCATTTTTATTTGATTTAATTTATTGATTAAATAAGAACATGACACATAGGAGGACACATATGACAATAACTTTTAAAATACTAATAAGCCAATATCTCTGGCTTTTTTTTCTTTTCTCAAAGTTATTTCAGAGTTTTGATCTCTCAACTGAGAGAACACATCCTGTTTATTATATTAGAATGAATATTTAATATTACATTTAAACTTTGACTATAGCCTAGACATGTTGCATATTAATTGTACTATTTATGAACCTCAAAGCACGTTTGTGTATTTTGTGTTAAATGTTATCTTTAAAAAAATCAGAAAATCCATTTTTCATACTGCACATTATAATATTGTGATGCTTAAATTCACCTCTAAATTCAGCATGTAAGATGATAATTTTCAGTGTTTCATTTTAAAGGTTAATTTATCTGGACAAATAGATAAATATGAAAAATAATTCTCATCCAGAATATTAAATGGGTCATATGATGTTGCTAAAAAGAACATTATGTTGCGTATTTGGTGTAATGAAATGTGTTTATGAGGTTTAAGGTTAAAAAAACACATTATTTTCCACATACTGTACATTATTGTTTCTCCACTATGCCCCGCTTTTCTGAAACGCATTGATTTTTACAAAGCTCATCGGCCTGAAAAGCGAGGTGTGCTCTGATTGGCCAGCTATCCAGTGTGTTGTGATTGGCCGAATACCTCAAGCGTGTGACGGAAATGTTATGCCCCTTACCATACTGTGATGCAGTGTCCCGGCCGGAGCAACGAGACAAAACCAATAAAAACCCATTATAAACGAGGCATTTGCCACTTCGTCCACGGTAAAAACCGATCCAGCAATCCACAGCACGAAGTTGATGCGACCAGCACGGATCAGCTCTAGGCATGACGAAGCGGATATCGTCCTCTTTTGGAAGGCCAAACAAAGTAGTTTCGCTTTCACAACGAAGCACACAGCGTCTCGACATGGCGTCAGCAACAATACTACAGTGAGCATAAAAGTTATGCCTTCTTTCTTTGCGTGAACATTTGGGCGGCATTATGCAAATCTTCCCACATCGTGACGTAGATATGTGAGGGCGTGTTAGAACGAGCCATTTTAGGTAAGCGTGATTGACTCTTAACTTTTATAAAGTATATCTCTTTGGATTTGAGACTTTAGTCTTTGCAACTTTACAGATCTTCTTTATGCACCAAGAGCTTGTAACACTTCAAAGAGAAAGGAAAAATTTAAATCGCATCATATGACCCCTTTAATATCAGTGCACTGGTTCATTATAAAACAGCCTTCATCATCCCTCACTCCATCGCCTCCCAATCCTATGATCCCATAACCTGCATTTATGAGGTGAGCACCTACAATCCCCCAGTTTACAGCTCTGCACGGACACTACAGGGCCCTTTTCCTGTTCACATGTACGTGCGTGTATGCAGGTTTGTTTAATACGTCCCTAAGAGTCTGCCTCCTTTTAAACCCCGTGCATCTCCTTTGTGCACCTCGTCGCTCATGCCAGCTGCTCTCTGAAAGCCACAGGAGTTCCCGTAGTTTCCACGCTTTAATTAGCCTCGGAGGGTCAACACACCTTCAGGTGCTATAGCGCACTCACACATACTCGTGCACACATGTGCACTTTTCTTATCACGGAAATCAGCTGTAATTCAGCTTTATATGGAATCCCAACAGTCTTCATACTTTAATGAATTAAGGTCAGGGGAATAGTGATCAAATATGGCTTGCTCATCTCTAATGTCTACATGTGCATTTGGGTTTATGAAAAGCAAGGTTGCAGAAAAAGGCAACATTATAGTGTCTATTTTTAATTGTGAGCTTGTGCCTCCCTTCTCTCAACACCTCTACATTTCAAACATCAGCGAAAACACCTCGTCTGCACCCAGTCCCACACATACTCCAGCTGGAGAACCTGATAATTGCCCTTTTGGTATTGTGTGTGTGTGTGTGTGTGTGTGTGTGTGTGTGTGTGTGAAAGGGCTTGCACAAATATTCATTTTTATTAGTCTACAAAAGTAGTTGACTAGTCAGTGTTTACCTCATGTAAATGGCTCACAAACTCTGTGAAGCATCAGCTGCCTTCGCTGTTTCTGGTCCAACGCTGTGCTGATGGAGAGTGTGTGAGTGAAAGTGCATCTATATCCATTATTAGATTCACACTGCAAAAAAAAATAAAATGCTTCTAAGTATTTGTCTTGTTTTCAAGTAAATAGATTTAAACATCCTCAAAACACATTGGCACTGACAAACCAATCACTTCCAACGTGATCTCATGATAATTCGTATGTATTTTACGTAAAATGTGGTTCTATAAAACGTACATTTACTTACGTTTTTACAGGCACTAAAATGTACAATACTGACGTATTTTCAGCCTCTAAACGTACGAAACTGACGTATTTTCAGCATTTTAACGTACAAAACTGACGTATTGACGACACCTAAAAATGAATCCTTATGAATATTGAAATCGCGGCATTAATTTTATTAGTTTTTAGTTGTCACATTAATTAACTTGTTTTCAATTGCTTTATTAAATTGTTTACTTATGAAATTATAACATTTCGTTTTGTTGTGATTTCTGCTGCCAGCTCGTTTTCAAGAATATGCCTACATAATGTTAAACACGACTTCACTTTAAACCTTAAAATAAATAACATTTCTGCAATCGTTTAACCTTTACTTGTCATGTAATGTTTACTTTGATTGTCATGGGCCACAAAAGGCGTTTTCTCCGACATGCTGTGACTGACAATAGAACTATAAAATACACCAAAAACGCAACATAATTGCGAAATGAAACAATTTTATTAGTGCGCTGTAATCCAAAGCCCGAATCCATACGACTGCGAGGAACAGACCCAAATCCAAGCCTTTTATTTGGCGATCTGCTTGCTTCTCCATCCCGAGCAGCGAGTCCAGTCAGTGACCGTAAGCAGCAAAGCCCGCGCTGACTGACGCGCTCTTTACAAATTCAAATGTTGCCGCTTCAAACGACAGGTTTTACGGCAGGATTATCGAACGCTCATTGGCTCTCGCCTGTATTCGTCACAGATTGCGACATGCAGTGTTTCTGGTGAGGTGTGTTTGAATGATGCGCGC
>NW_015505440.1:1118082-1130639 GCF_001515645.1 Sinocyclocheilus grahami | reverse complement strand
GATCAGCTCTAGGCATGACGAAGCGGATATCGTCCTCTTTTGGAAGGCCAAACAAAGTAGTTTCGCTTTCACAACGAAGCACACAGCGTCTCGACATGGCGTCAGCAACAATACTACAGTGAGCATAAAAGTTATGCCTTCTTTCTTTGCGTGAACATTTGGGCGGCATTATGCAAATCTTCCCACATCGTGACGTAGATATGTGAGGGCGTGTTAGAACGAGCCATTTTAGGTAAGCGTGATTGACTCTTAACTTTTATAAAGTATATCTCTTTGGATTTGAGACTTTAGTCTTTGCAACTTTACAGATCTTCTTTATGCACCAAGAGCTTGTAACACTTCAAAGAGAAAGGAAAAATTTAAATCGCATCATATGACCCCTTTAATATCAGTGCACTGGTTCATTATAAAACAGCCTTCATCATCCCTCACTCCATCGCCTCCCAATCCTATGATCCCATAACCTGCATTTATGAGGTGAGCACCTACAATCCCCCAGTTTACAGCTCTGCACGGACACTACAGGGCCCTTTTCCTGTTCACATGTACGTGCGTGTATGCAGGTTTGTTTAATACGTCCCTAAGAGTCTGCCTCCTTTTAAACCCCGTGCATCTCCTTTGTGCACCTCGTCGCTCATGCCAGCTGCTCTCTGAAAGCCACAGGAGTTCCCGTAGTTTCCACGCTTTAATTAGCCTCGGAGGGTCAACACACCTTCAGGTGCTATAGCGCACTCACACATACTCGTGCACACATGTGCACTTTTCTTATCACGGAAATCAGCTGTAATTCAGCTTTATATGGAATCCCAACAGTCTTCATACTTTAATGAATTAAGGTCAGGGGAATAGTGATCAAATATGGCTTGCTCATCTCTAATGTCTACATGTGCATTTGGGTTTATGAAAAGCAAGGTTGCAGAAAAAGGCAACATTATAGTGTCTATTTTTAATTGTGAGCTTGTGCCTCCCTTCTCTCAACACCTCTACATTTCAAACATCAGCGAAAACACCTCGTCTGCACCCAGTCCCACACATACTCCAGCTGGAGAACCTGATAATTGCCCTTTTGGTATTGTGTGTGTGTGTGTGTGTGTGTGTGTGTGTGTGTGTGTGACAGGGCTTGCACAAATATTCATTTTTATTAGTCTACAAAAGTAGTTGACTAGTCAGTGTTTACCTCATGTAAATGGCTCACAAACTCTGTGAAGCATCAGCTGCCTTCGCTGTTTCTGGTCCAACGCTGTGCTGATGGAGAGTGTGTGAGTGAAAGTGCATCTATATCCATTATTAGATTCACACTGCAAAAAAAAATAAAATGCTTCTAAGTATTTGTCTTGTTTTCAAGTAAATAGATTTAAACATCCTCAAAACACATTGGCACTGACAAACCAATCACTTCAAACAATGAAATGTATAATAACTGGAGGAACTAACATTAACATTCCCATTTATCTCAAGGGCAGTTAGCAACTGGTTGGTACAGGATCCTCATAAGTAGACAATTTGACATCTGCCAACGTTTTGCTCATAACACCACAGAAGCTTCTGAGCCAATCACCTGGAAAAACTTAAACAAATAATTGAATGACTGAATGAATGAATGAAAAATGTTAACATATTAATTACATTTAAAAAATATATATATGACTAGTTATAATAATAAACTAAAAATAAATACATAGATAAATATAAAAATGTCCTAATAGATTATAAAAGTATTTTTATAATATAATATAATCAAATGGCTAATATTATTAATAAAAATAAAAAAATAAATACAATTTTTTTATATGATATATTTTATAATTCTGTCAAATATAATCTAATAATAAAAAACTAAATATATTATGTTTTATAATATAATATAACACAATATAATACAATAAAATATCAAATATGGCTAATGTTGATTGGTAATCAATGGAGAAAGATGCTCTTTAAAACCAAATGCTCAATCAAATATGAAGTCTTTCATCATTTACTCATTGTCGTGTCTTTTGAACCCCATGACTTTCTTCCATGAGACACAAATGTATTTATAATTTATTTATCATTTATAATTGTATGTTGTATGTATAGTAAATGTATAAGCTTTTTTTCCATTTAATGAAAGTGAATGGTGACCATGTTTGACAAGCGAGATTTTCAGTGAACAGTGATTTAAATTGTCTGTTTCTCACACGTTAAGTTATGACTTCTGATGACTTGGAATATAGTGTGTGAGTCATAAGGACTACTTTTATGATGCTATTTTGTCCTTTTTGGATCATGACTTTCTGGTCTCCATCCACTTTCACTGTAGATAAAAGATTCTGAAGAACATGACTTGTGGCATTTCACAGAAGAAAGTAAGTTATACAGTGAGAATGTATGATGATGAAATTGTCATTTTTAGGTGAACTAGCCCTTTAAAGATAAAAGGTGACAAATTCCTCCCCAAATTCCTGGCAATCGTTCTGAAACTAATAAATCAACGGCGTCAAACCCGTTGCCAAAGTATGATTTATGCATTTCTCTCTCCCTGAGCATCTTCCGTGTCATCCATCATATTCGGCAAAATCCCAGAGAATACGGGTTAAATCATCTTCACCTCATCTCTCCTTACGCATCTGGAGTGTGTTGAGGGGGTGGGACATCTCTGAAGTTGAATAATAATCGAAATGTCATTAATCATTAGTCCACACTCCGTCTCTTTCTCTGGCTGTCTCTCTCAGAAAGTCTAGAAAGGTGCGTCCTGTCTGTCTGGCATGGATGTCGCTCTCCGTCATTTCCCAGTACACCCACATGTTTATTGTTGACTGGCTGTGTGTCTCCATTCGTGGCGGGAGCCTTGGTGACTGTGCACATGAGCGCTCTCTTGCACGTCACACGGAAATATCCATCCTCCCCAAGGCCTTCAGCAGCTTGAGGGTTTGACACCGAGATGTATGGGATGTTCATGGTCCGCTTGGCCCGCTGTTCCCAAACTGTACAGCATGCGAAAAGTCAGTCGTTAAAGGCCTTAGATTCCATGTAGCTTCTGCCTGATGGCTCCGCTCTGGATTCTCATTGGATGAGCCAAATTCAAGAACAGATACACGCACACCCCTACGAATGCGCATTGAATTCTGAATAAGTATGGAAAAAATTGTAACAATTCCATCACAATTAAAATTTTTCAATTTACATTTATTTTGATTATTTGAATATATTTATTAACACTCAAGTATAGCATATAATATATTTATTTAATTAATAATAATTGTGTCTATCATCTTACAATAAGACGCTTTCACACCTCTACACATTCAAAATGCGAATGCGATATCGAAATTGTCAAAATGCGACAAGGCATCATTGAGGATTTTATAGGGATTTATAGAAGAATTCTATCATGTTTTTGATCATACTGCTTCACAAAAAACTGGTAGTAATGCTTTAACAGATAAAGCATCCAATAAATATATGATTCTAAGTATATATGTTTTGTCAATGCTCTTTATTCAGATATTTACAAGATATTTATATGAGAAATGCTTTAGCCTTTAGCATCTTATAGAAATCTACAGATAATGTGTCTCATTCTATGACAATGCAAATATAATCAAAAATAGGTTTTTAAATACTTCTTGGTGTTTTGAAGGACATTTGGACAGAAAATATTAAATTTGAGTGAGCTTATTCTAAGCTAAAATGTAATTTACTACCATATGTGATTATATTTTATGATGAATCCTATCAAGAAAATTCAGGAATAAAAACTACAAAAACTATATTCTTAATGAGTTTTGTTGTACTGTTCTGGAATAAAAAATTGCTAAAATAAGCAACACTGGATAAGTCATTTTGGCTTGTTTTCATTAATGTAAGTGTGTTTTGTTGCAGTGATTTTTATTCCGTATATCAGAAGTTTAAACTCATATGGTTTAAAACGCAGGATTTCAGCACGATAAACATGATATTCAGAACCAAAAGATGTTTTTTAGCAGGTATGAGCTGTAATGGTGCAGCTCTATTCTGGAAAAGGGGGCGGGGAGCAGCAGCTCATTTGCATTTAAAGAGACATGCCCGAAAACAGCGTGTTTCTGCTTCCACTCAAAATAGGCATTTTCAAAATGATATAATACATGATCTGTGGAGTATTTTGAGCTAAAACTTCACAGACACATTCTGGGGACACCAGAGACTTATATTACATATTGTAAAAAGGGGCATAATATGTCTCCTTTAAAGCTTTGACTTGTCTTGAAAAAGGTGGTTGCTAACAAGTGGCTAAATGGGACTACAGAGGCAGTCAGGGACATTAAACATCACTCTGAACAGGTAAACTCATCTACAGACTAATTTGCTTTTACAGCCTTGTTGAGTTTATAATTGCGTTCTTGCAAACTATTCTAACTCAAACTTTCAGGGAATATGTTTTTCTGTTGTTTCAACTAAAAGTTGTCAGAGGTTTATTGTTGGTGATGCTGAAGTCATGTGACAGTGGTTTATTTCATTCAAGCCTACAGTATGTTTAGCTTTTACTTCTGATTATTGTATTTTGACTTCTGAACTTACAAAAGTTGTTAATTTGTGACATTTTGTGAACAAAAGATAATCATTTGTTGGTCACAATGTTTATTTTCAGCAATAATCCAAAAGCCTTTGGAAAAATCCTATTAAGTTTTTGACTAGGGAACCAGGGTGGCCTACAGAAATACATAATAAATGCAGCACTCTATTTACCCATTGCTCCGCTTCAGAGTGTCTTGACTGCTGCCGCCCATCATTTTCTCCAGTAAGTGCTCTGTGAATATGTGAGGATCATTAGTTCAAAAGAAAACTCAGCAACAGGTGTGCTCGAGTAAAAAGAGTGACCTTGAATTTACATGTGAAAGATTCTGGCAATACTATTGAAAACAACCTCAGAAGGTTTTAAACCGGACTCTTCAGAGAGTCTCTTCAGATTGGCATTGCCTTGTGATGACACAGTGCTGTGTTTAGCAGTCATCCAACCCCTTTTTTAGTTAAAGAAACTCAGGTGTGTGAAATTTAGCCCCAGTCCAGAACTGCTAATACTTGAAGCTATTGTGGTGCACAGCATAAAAGAGCTTGCTTAGGGAAACCCAAAACTGCAGGCTGCTCCTGTTGTTCCGATGCAGCATATTTACCGTGATAAGTTTAGAGCATGCAAACTTTTTTTACATAAAGTGCAATTTTTAATGGCCATATCCACAATGATAACATGCACAGTCCCCATTGCAATAAATAAATAAATAAAATAAAAATAAAAGATCACTAGCAGTAACATTCTGTCATTGACAAAGTATTGGTTTGAAAGTGAAAAAACAACATAAAAAGGAACAATCATGACCTGTAGGATATTAATGATATCACACATGCATTAATCATGAAATAAAATATTATACAATTGCATTCAATAGTATAACATTTTAAAACATTATTGTTATAAAATACAGTTATGAAAATATATATTAAGTAGACATTTTTTTTTTATAATTTAGGTTGTTTTTTTATTATTTTAATTGTAATTTAAAATGTGTTTTAATTATATATTTTTATTTAGTTTAAATAAATAAGTTTGGGCCCAAATGGTAGTATTTCATTTTTGATAAACTTAAAATATTTGTTTGATTATTTTTCTTACAACATCTTTAATAACAGAGTTAAATGGCTGAGCTTTATGACTGCATTTAACACTACAATTTATGGAAAAATCAAGAAAATTAAGTTATATTTACTGGTTCCCTCCCGTTTCTGTGATCATTGAATGAGCAATGCCAAGTGGTCCAAATCAAAACCAGGACATACAGTAGTTACATTTCCAGAATCTTCAATGTCTCTGATCTTCTGCGGTGGAATGTGCTTCAGACCTCTAACTGATGTACTGAAAGCATCACAAGACATTTGACATGTTTACAACTAGCTACTTTTCATAGTAGGTTAATTTTATGTTAGATTATGTTTATTGAACATATCTAATAGTTCTCTCACAACAAAAAAAGCAACTGACAAAAGTGGAACAATATCAACTCATCAAGGAGCCAACAATATTTGTAATATAATGGAAGGTTTATTTGACAACTATATCAGGGAGCAAGCTAGAGAAGAGGAGAAATGCAAAAAAAATTATAATGTTCCCCAAATATACACTGTAAAAAAAATTCCGTAATATTCCGGTAAAAAAACGGCAGCTGTGGTTGCCGGAATTTTACCATAAAAAATACGGTAGCAACATTTTAGGTTTTACGATTTTAACTTAAATTTACACTTAAATACCGTAATTTCATTAACTGAAATACTGTTAACATATCAACCTATTGAAGTACTGAAATCTGTTTTGTACCTTTGTAATACACTGATAACCACCAAATGCAGGTGGTGATGAGAAAGTCAAATGATGAACCAAAGCCCATCACAAGCAGCTTTTAAATAATAACATATATAGAAGGTGCACAGTCATTCACACAAGCACTAAACACCATCATGGTAACACACATTAAACTGAAATAATGCAATATTTACTGTAAATTATACTGTCTTTTTCACTTCCAAAAATGGTATACTACCGTAAAATTACATGTAATGTTCAATACAGTTTTTCACTGCATATAGTAGGGGAATTTTTACCGTTAACCATTTAACAGGTTTTTACTGTAGCATTTTACAGGTCTTTTACCGTTAAATTCATGGTCATTTTTACAGTGTATGGCATCTGTTCCACTAAACAAAAAAAGTATATAATGTATTCATGCAACATACCTGTTAATGTAGTGTTTAATTAAGCTAAACTACTTGCTATTCACTGACAATGAGTGCATGTCATCATGATTTCAGCCAGTTTTTATTAAGCATTTTCACGACTTCTCTGCCTACATTGGAAATGGAAGTCTTGTTCAGTCATGTAAAACATGTTTTAGATATGATCTATAGATTGTCACAGGCTCATTCCGACACATGAAGCGCAACAGAACATGCTAATATTATTGTGTCAGTGTTTTTCTCAGTGGTATTAAAGATATGACAGAAGATGCACCAAAACATGATTAGAAAATATCAAAGGATCTTGTTACACCATCTTAACATGAAGGAAAACAAATAGATTTATTTTGGGGCCAAAGCATATCAGAACACAATTTAAAATGAAGTGTTGTCACAGCATATCCTTTGCCAGACAAATTGAACAGGGACTTTGTGCCAGCACATTGGGCTTTCCCATTTTCACAGGCAGATTATTAGAGCCATTTGCGAATGCAAACATCACTAGTACTTTTGCTCATAACCAAATAGTGTTGTCACCGTACCAAATTATTTTTTAACACACTTTTTAATCATTTAAAGTTTAGTATTATTGCAAATTATTATAATCATTTAAAAAGTTTGATTGCAAATGATTAATTATGAGTTGAATGGCATGTAACCTTCAGGAAAAGTAAACATTACTTGATTTATCCAATTTATTCAAGGCAAGTAAACACCTAATAAACTAAAAAAAACTAAAAAACATTACAAGCAACATAACAAAGAGTGCTTTATGTTTTATGTATTATGTATGCCACCACTCAAAAGTTTGGGGTTTTTGTAAGAAGTCTCTTATGCTTATATTATGCCCCTTTTTACAATATGTAAGTCTCAGGTGTCCCCAGAACGTGTCTGTGAAGTTTCAGCTCAAAATACCCCACAGATAATTTATTATATCATTTTGAAAATGCCTATTTTTAGTGGAAGCAGAAACGTGCTGTTTTTCGGGCCTATGTCTTTAAATGCAAATGAGCTGCTGTTCCCCGCCCCCTTTTCCAGAATAGAAATGGCTGCGCCATTACAGCTCATACCTACTAAAACGTCTGTTTTGGTTCTGATCATCATGTTTATCGTGCTGAAATCATGCGTTTTAAAACACATTCTTTTAAACTTCGGTTTTCTGAGTGCACACATCCGAAGCACACGGACAGAAAGCGGCTGTCACAGCATGTGAGTACTAAACTAAGTTCTCTTTCACACAGAAGTTTATGTTAAAAACACACAAGTTACAAAAACAGTCAGTTAAAACGGTTGCTGGGAAATACATTACATGTTTATTTTAGATCTGTGTGGCAGCAGCAATATACAGTAAATAAATCAATAAATCCACTGCTCTGTTGTCTCCTCTGAGGCTGGGACTCTAAAACAGTGTTCTGTGCCACCAAAGACAGAACAGGTAGCATGTTTTGCTCAAACTTTCACCATGGCATTGGAGCTGGTACACTGTTGTCACATGCAAAATCAAAATGATGGCGCCATGCGTGGAAACTTAAAGATTAAGGGGCGGTAATATTATAATTAGATCCCTTTGCAACGTCACCAAGGGAGCAAAATCAGACATGCTCATTTTTTCAGATGCTTGCAGAAAAAGGCTTACCTAAACAAAGTTACTGGGTTAATCTTCTATTGCAT
This sequence comes from Sinocyclocheilus grahami, assembly GCF_001515645.1. NCBI lineage: Eukaryota > Metazoa > Chordata > Actinopteri > Cypriniformes > Cyprinidae > Sinocyclocheilus > Sinocyclocheilus grahami. Next base: position 1,122,224 of record NW_015505440.1, on the reverse strand, counting down.
TTATAGTACATAATTTTGGTCTGGGCTGTTTGTAAATGACGTCAGGCCTATTTGTTTACAACATTGTCTTCACAAACTTCCAAGTAATGGAAGCATAAGGAGAAAAGTACAGCTAATTCGGCTTTTGTCGAAATACAACAGAAGCAAGTCAACCTGGGAGGAAATTAGACTGATGAAAGGGGCATGACACTTTTTTTGTTCCTACTTTCTTTTGTGATTTCCATGTGCAGCATCTGTTCCGCCATCTACCATTCCCGCTTGAGTGTGTATGTGTATGTGTGCATGCATAACACCACCTGATTTTAGCACATGTAAATAAATGCACACGCTCGCTCTCTCCAACATTTATTTACATCACTTTTACACCTCCAACTGCTGGTGTGTCATAACAGAGATAATTTTAGCACTGCAACCAATGACAGGAAGAGGAAAAAAGCTCTGCCAAGCTATGTTTACATATCTTTGTCAAGAATTCAGACGTTTCCGGTTGCCAAATCGCTCTCAACTTCACTGCTGTGCATGCTAACAGATGGAATGATGTGCTCTACTATACCATCTCTCTCTCTCGTTCATCTTATATGTGTGCGCGAGAGGAATCTTTTGAAAAAGGAGCCCACACATGCGATCGTACGGCTGAATAACTCTCCTCTGTTTTTTAAAGTTTTACTGCCAGCAATCCGATGCGTCTCTCCTCCTCCAGTAAACAGCATGTGTGTGTTCTTACCCCATCAATAACTTTGCCAATGCTGTGAAATATGATTACGAACACAGAGACTTTGTTGACACTCTCAGCTATTTTTTGCAGTTCCCACAGCTTACCTCTAATTTTGTCTGTTCGCTCATCGCTCCTCCTGTTCTGAGAGGAAGGAGAGAGAGAGAGCAAACAAAAAACCAAAAGGCGTAGGTTTGGGGGACACATTTTTAAAGAGCTGCCAAACCGACCACACGGAAGTGCCCACTTATAACACAGAGCCGTCCAAAAACGCCCAAATATAAACTGCACATAAGAATGAGCAAGTGATAATGTAAGAGTGTGAGAGGAAGAGTTTTATGCCACTTACATTTTGGAGTGAATCCCCTAAGTCTCCCATAAATAAAACAAAACATTTTTCTAATAAAACATAACATCTTATAAAATCAGTAAATCAAACAAAGATTATTGGATTGCCTTTTGCAAGAAAATTATATTTCAGGCTTTCTACTTCAAAATTTCACATTTAATGCAATGTGTTACTTGTGGAAGTTTGTTTTTGCCACAATAAAATAAAATATTGTTTATATCTCCCAATTGTCACTATTGACATCTTATTAATGTGACATTATAATAATTTGCATTTCATAACCCTATATGTCAAAATTGCAACTTTATTTAAATATGTACTCTCATCCAAAAGTTTGTGGTCCGTTTCTTATACTCAGCAATTCTGCCTTTATTTAAGAAACAATATAACAATAACAACAGAATAGTAATATTGTTAAATAGTATCATGATTTAAAATAACTGTTGTCCATTTGAATATATTTTAAAATGTAATTTATTCCTGTGAGTCAAAGCTGAATTTTCAGCATCATTACTCCAGTCTTCAGTGTCACATGATCCTTCAGAAATCATTCTGACATGCTGATTTGCTGCTAAATAAGCATTTATTATTATTATTATTATTATTAGCAATATTGAAAACAGTTGTGCTGCTTAATATTTGTGTGGAAAGCATGTTTTTTTTTCATTCAGGATTCTTTGATGAGTAGAAAGTTCAAAAGAACAGCATTTATTTGAAATATTTTGAAAAATGTAATGTAAAAATCTTTACTGCCACTTTTGATCAATTTAATGCATTGACTAATTAAAGTATTAATTTGTTTTAAAAATACTGACCAGCAACTTTTGAATGGCAGCGTAAATATAAATCATACATAATTACTGTAAATAATTCTAAAGTCATATTTGTTTTGAGAAATAAAGTAGCAATTTACATTTGTGACTTAATTTTCTCACAATGACTTTCACTATCTTGACTATCTCACTATATAATGTATAAGTATAAAGTTCACATTTAGCTTTCTAAATATTTGTAATCTTTTTCTGTAGCTTTTAAACACTCTGTACTCTCAAGAATGCTACAGTTACTCAACGACCACAGGGCTGGTGGGAACAACTGAAGAAGTCAAGACACATACCTCCATCCTTCCATTAAAGACTAGTTGCTCAGATTGATTTCTTGACTTCTTCTGGGAGTTTTCTTGCAGTACTCCTGTAGACAGATAAACAAAATACAGAGTTCTGGCATGAAACTCTAGATGGCGCAGTACGATAGGTCTAACTCAATCTGACCTAATGACATCATTATCACATGGCACAGCTGATTGGTTATCTCCTGTATCGGTAGCCAATGAGCTCGCTGCTCAACATTCAAATATACAGTATGATTCGTGCAGTAGCAGTTGAAGCTTGCTTCAGAAACCCTCCATCTTCCCCAGCTCCACCTGTATAGATCTGCTACAAGGTGATTCATGTATGCTATATGGGGGTTATTTCATGTATGTTATATTTGCAGCAGCAATATTTCTTACATGCTCGCAGCAGCATGTTGTGGATGTATTGGCAGTAGCAAGTCTCGGTACTTGCTCTGCAGCAGCAGCAGCAGCGTAGCAGATCTATTCCGCCAAGACCAAATACTTTAACATTGTCATTTATATTACCATGCCAATCCCTCCGAGAGTTGTCATGACAGAACTTAGTTTGTACAGAACAGGATTAAAGACAGGAGTGACAACCATATTTACAGTAACTGCAGTCTGAACATTACCTGAAATTAAATAAATGTGATGTATAAAGCTAAAATGTATTATATCAGACAAATCCTTAATTGTCTATTAATAGTAAGAGGGAAAAGGGTGCTTCTCTGCAAAAAAATAAAATAAAATAAATTAAAATATCTGTAATAAAACACATTAATCACATCATTAACATAATTTACATGTGCATATGGATGCTGAAGGGCCAGATCGCTACAGTTAGATCTCCTGTGTGACAGTTATTAGCTGCTGCTGTACTTTTCCATTTGTCCGTCACATATTCTCAGTATCGATCAGCTGCCCGCTGTCAGATGCTGGAGGCGTTTTTGTCAATTCATCAATGACATGTACTGATCGAAGAGACAGAGCGTCCATCGCTATTCTGCCGTCCCTGAGCAGCAGTCCGACTGGGCTTTTTCTCGTGCCGTGTTCAGCAGGAGAGGTCACACAGGGCTTGTGGGATATGTTAAAACACAGACCATCTTCAATATTAACACACTCCAGCAGGTCAGCAGCGTCTGCCCTGGTGAAATAAAACAGCACGAATTCACATTCATTAGAGCTAGTTTGGTGTTGGTCTAGAGATGGTGGAAATGTGAACATGCTGTTCACCAGCAAAATCTAGCAAGTCTGTTTGTTTCAACTACTATTGTCTTGCTGATGAAGCTGATAATGAAAAAGCCTTGTGCTGATTAAGTTACACAACCAACCTTTGACCTTTCAGCAGAGTGGATGCTCTACCAATGTTAATCAAACCACCAAAATATCACTCTGCTAATATTTGCAACTTGTTTCAGAGGATTCTGGGAAGCCTTGGATAAGACATCTGTAATTCCAAAAGCCTTAATTTGTTTTATCTATCTTTGGCAACTGTAGCTTTCATCCCTCAGGGGGGAAGTCGTGGCCTAATGGTTAGAGCGTCGGACTCATAACCCAAAGGCTGTGGGTTCGAGTCTCGTACCGGCAGGGATTGTAGGTGGGGGGAATGAATGTACAGCACTCTCTCCCACCTTCAATACCACGACTGAGGTGCCCTTGAGCAAGGCACCGAACCCCCAACTGCTCCCCGGGCGCCGCAGCATAAATGGCTGCCTACTGCTCCGGGTGTGTGTTCCCGGTTTGTGTGTGTTCACTGCTGTGTGTGTGCACTTTGGATGGGTAAATGCAGAGCACTAATTCCGAGTATGGGTCACCATACTTGGCCACATGTCACTTCACTCACTCATGATTATTATAGCAACGTACAGAAATGTTACTTAAAATAACCATTAACTGAAATAAAATGAAAAAAAAAAAACATTCAGACAATTTTTTCTTGATGTACTAACAACTAAAACTGACATATA
>NW_015505440.1:1047138-1117707 GCF_001515645.1 Sinocyclocheilus grahami | reverse complement strand
ATTTTCATAAGTAACTGTAATTTAATTACACATTTTTTCTTAGTAACTGTAACTGATTACAGTTACATTTATTTTGTAATTAAATTACGTAACACCGTTACATGTAACTAGTTACTCCCCAACACTGGTAGGCCGACCTATTATAAAATATGATTATCTGTCTGCTAAATCACTACTGTAACATTACAATAGATAATAATGATGTCCTTTATACAGTATTTTGAGTGATGACTGAGGAGCAATGGGCTGCTGCTGCTTAACTAAGTAAACAAAGACAAAATTACAATAGCATAGGCTATTTACAGATGAAACAGACCTGCACTTGAAAGCCTAAACAGTAGGCCTAGTTTTGCTTCTATGCTCCTCCATCTGTGCGCTTCCACAGTCTTCTCCATTCTCTCTCTCGCATTGATTATTCTGATCCAAACCGTTTGGCGAAGGCGCGGAGAGTGCATGAGCCGAAGCATTGCCAGTCACGACTAACCGATTCATGATTTATTAGAGATTTAATTATCGAATGGCGAATTCCGAAATAATCGCATTAATACATTCGGCAGGCAATTATACGATAATAATATTAAAATAGCGGGCCAAATCGGCTGCCAGGCCACCGGGAATTGTCCCGGTTCTCCCGATGGCCAGTCCACGCCTGATTTCCCTAGACATGCAGAACGTGCAGGGTTCATATATTGTCTTTTTGCGGCTTCACACATATTCACAGACACTAGTCCATATCGCATTTTGATTTAAGTGAACTGACCTACTTTTGATTTATTCGTCCAAAATGTGGCATATTCCGTCCGCGTTAGGCTAGGAATTCCGTTTTTATGACTGGATTCTACAAACCAGTCTGTGTTTTCTGCATAGCGGAAATTATAGAGCCGTATGTCTCCGAGTAGTCAGTGCAATTTGGGGAAAAAATCTGTATGTGGATGTGTGTAAATATTCAAATGTAATCCCCTTTGTAATCTTTAACATTTTCATAAGTAACTGTAATTTAATTACACATTTTTTCTTAGTAACTGTAACTGATTACAGTTACATTTATTTTGTAATTAAATTACGTAACACCGTTACATGTAACTAGTTACTCCCCAACACTGGTAGGCCGACACAGAAGGCTAGTTCACCTAGCGTTCCCTCAGGAACTTCTAATGGGTTTTATGTGGCATATTCCGTCCGCGTTAGGCTAGGAATTCCGTTTTTATGACTGGATTCTACAAACCAGTCTGTGTTTTCTGCATAGCGGAAATTATAGAGCCGTATGTCTCTGAGTAGTCAGTGCAATTTGGGGAAAAAATCTGTATGTGGATGTGTGTAAATATTAAAATGTAATCCCCTTTGTAATCTTTAACATTTTCATAAGTAACTGTAATTTAATTACACATTTTTTCTTAGTAACTGTAACTGATTACAGTTACATTTATTTTGTAATTAAATTACGTAACACCGTTACATGTAACTAGTTACTCCCCAACACTGGTAGGCCGACACAGAAGGCTAGTTCACCTAGCGTTCCCTCAGGAACTTCTAATGGGTTTTTAGAGCAGTGGTTTTGAATTTGTGAGTAAAATAAAGTTTGTGGTTAACATGACTTTAAAAGACTTTCCCGTTTCATTCTAGAACATCAATTACACACAGTCCACAAGATGTGGTTCTCGAAACCACGATGTGCTTTAAAACAGAAGTTCTTAACAAGTAGCTTGTGCTATACGTACTTGATGAATCAATTTGTTGCATCTTGTTATATACTTATGTTTATATATATATATATATATATATATACACACAGTGCCATGAAATGGTTTTGGCCCCCTTCCTGTTTTTTTTGTTTAGTTTTGTTTTGCATATTTGTCGCACTTAAAAGATTCAGATCATCAAACAAATTTTAATATTACACAAAGATAATGCAAGAAAATACAAAATGCATTTTTTAAATGTTGATTTAATTCTGTTTCATTTCATTTCATTCTCAAAGTGGGAAAAAAGCTGTCCAAACCTACCTGGCCCTAGGTGAAAAATGAATTGCCCACTCCTGTTAAATCATGAAAGAACTGTGATTAACCACATTATTTTAGAAAGCTGAGTTAAATTTCACAAGCCACACCCATGCCTGTTTACTGCCAGACCTGTTGAATCAAGAAATCACTTAAATAGAACCTGTCTGAAAAAAAAAGTGAAGCATGCTTAAAGAGCAACACATCATGCTGTGATCTAAAGACAGTCAAGAACAGATGCCGTGATCTAAAGACAGTCAAGAACAGATGAGAAACAAAATAGTTGACATGCATCTGTCTGGAAAGTGTTATAAAGCCATTTCTAAGGCTTTGGGACTCCAGGGAACCACGGTCAGAGCCATTATCCGAAAATGGAGAAAACTTGGAACAGTGGTGAACCTTCCCAGGAGCGGCCGGCCAACCAAAATTACTCCAAGAGCGCAACGACGACTCATCCAAGAGGTCATAAAAGAATCCAGAATAACAACCAAAGAACTGCAGTCCTCACTTGCCTCAATTATGGTCAGTGTTCATGATTCAACAATAAGAAAGAGACTGGGCAAAAACGGCATCCATGGGAGAGTTCCAAGGCAAAAGCCACTGCTGACCAAAAAGAACACAAAGGATCGTCTCACATTTGCGAAAATATATTGATTATCCCCAAGACTTTTGGGCAAATATTCAGTGGACTAATGCGACAAAAGTTTAACTTTTTGGAAGGGACACACACCGTTACATCTGGCGTAAAACCAACACAGCATTTCATAAATGGTGGTAGTGTGATGGTCTGGGGGTGCTTTGCAGCTTCAGGACCTGGACGACTTGCCATAATTTATGGAACCTTGAATTCTGCACTCTATCAGAAAATCCTGAAGGAGAATGTCCAGCCATCAGTTTGTGACCTCATGCACTTTTGAGTTATGCAGCAGGACAATGATCCCAAACACACCAGCAAGTCCACATCTGAATGGCTCAAGAAAAACTAAATTAAGGTTTTGGAGTGGCCAAATCAAAGTCCGGACTTAAATCCGAATGAGATGCTGTTGGCATGACCTTAAACAGTCCATTCATGCTTGAAAACCCTACAATATGGCTGAATTAAAACAATTCTGCAAAGAAAAGTGGGGGGTTCAAATGTTTGAGGAAGTGAGATTTCTTATTAACTTTAAGAACTTAACCAAGGCTACAATCATTTGATCAGAATGCAGCAAATACAGTAATATTTTAAATGTGTGTGTGTGTGTGTGTGTGTGTGTGTATATATATATATATATATATATATTATATTACAATTTAAAAGAACGGTTTTCTATTTTAATATATTGTAAAATGTAATTTATTCCTGTGACGCAAAGCTGAATTTTCAGCATCATTACTCCAGTCTTCAGTGTCACACGATCTTCAGAAATGAATCAGTTCACAGACTGGTCTGCATAAAATGATTATTTATGATTATTATTATTATTATTATTATGTAGAAATTCACAAATGTTAAAATGTGCATTTTTTTGTTTTTTTTTCATTGAGTTACTGATGCCATTGTAAATGTGCTATTTCTTAATTATGTCCACGAGTGAACCTATCCAATAATAGGAGGATTACTGAGATAAACTGAGTAGCATTTGTCTTGTCATGTGATCTCAACATGACGGTTCCCACGTGGAGACGTGCCCCGTCAAATAATATAGTAATGTTCAATAGCACTATTAATTTATTTATGAATAAAACTTTGTAATGAGGGGAAAACTGACTTAAGCCTATGTACTATATAAACATCTAACAGATTTTGGATTTGTTGGGGATCAAGGCTGTCAGTAAAGCGTGTGGGTTAATACAAAGAGCGATCCAGCTGACATGTGTCGCAGCTCCAGGTGTTTCTTTGATTCATGTTCGACGTATCAAATGTGCTGTTTGTTTTTGCAGGCATCATGATTCAGATTGTATTGCCGGTCTGAGGCGCGTGAAATGCAGGAGTGCCACCTAAAGGCAGCCGGAGGTAGAGCGCACTGCTGCTGCCACCTCTTTATTCTGTGGACGTTAGAGTGAGTGGGTGGTGTGTGTACTGACAGAGAAAGCAGATGTTCACTGCTTTTGGAAGACACACAAAGTACTCAGAGAGAGAGAGAGAGATGGGTGAAGAGAGAGGGAGACGAATCAATGAAGATGTTATAAAAAAGAGTAGAACCTTTTTATGATGGATTTCCGTTAAGCCGCAGGTGAAAATGAGAAAGTATGCCACTGATACACCGTCTCTTTACATCTGCACAGACTCATCACAACCCTGAATGGAAGAAAAGAAAAACAGAAACAAAACAAGAGGGGAAAAGACAAAGATATCATAGGAAATTCAGTGCAATTTCCATGACCTCATTCAAGGTAAAACAGGACAGAGATTTAAAGTAATACTGACTTATTACCTCTCGCACCACTATATACACTTTTAGGCAATATACAGCTCAGTTATAAAACAGAAACGTCTAGTCCTGGATGCGGTTTTTCATCTTTGCTCATGGGGATTCATATGGCATTCAAGTGAAGTCAGAATGATCATTTATAGGTTGAGTGCACAAAAACGCCCCTATAAAGTCATAATTACCAGTGGGAAACTCGTTGCTTTCTTTAAAGGCATGAATGGAAGTTGCAATCATCTTTTCTTCCTTATTGGGACGTATATCTGAGTGAAATGGCTTCTTGAATGAAAAAAAAAAATGTTGGACAAGAATTGATTTTGTCCATTGGATCGTTGACGATTGCTAATTGGTTGCTGGAGGGCAGAGGTTATATATTAATGTATCAGATAAATATGTATCAGATGTACTAGTAATAATGATCTGATAAATAATTTAAAATAAACACTACAATATTCTATAAACCACCCCAATGAGTTGGGAGTATGTTGAATAAACTTACTGTGCAATTTAGTGTGTACACATTTTGTGTGCTGTTAATGAAAATCAGTGACTGATAAAATACTACTCATTTATGTTGACAAAGAGGTGTGCAACGAAACTACATATCACACCATAAAATAAAAACCAATTACACACCAAATGTGCATGCTTTGCTCTTCATTATGTTGCATTAAGACTAAAAAAGCTTAATGTCTGTGTCAGGAATAAAGAACAGGGCGAATTATCCAGTGTAACGGATCACATTATAGTAGTTATGTTATTGTTAGCTAAAACGAATACTATTAAGAATCATGGTAACACTTTACTATAAGGTTCCATTAGTTAATGTTAGTTAATGTATTGACTAACATTAACAAACAATGAACAATACATTACAGTATTTTATTATTTTTTTCAAGTTACATCATTCGTCGTTCATTGTTAGTTCATGTTAATTCACAGTGCATTAACTAATGTTAACAAGCACACTTTTTGATTTTAATAATGCATTAGTAAATGCTGAGATTAGCATCAACTAAGATTAAAAAATGCTGTAGAATTATTGTTCATTCTTAGTTCATGTTAACTGAAGTAGTTCTAACCAATGCAAACTAATGACCCTTATTGTAAATTGTTACCAGAATCATTTTTGGTAATTGAAATAAGGCTAAACTAAAATACAATATAAATATTAGATGAAAACCTTAAAGGGTTAGTTCACCCAGAAATTCTGTCATTAATTACTCACCCTCATGTCGTTCTAAACCCGTAAGACCTCTGTTTATCTTCGGAACACAAATTAAGATATTTTTGATATATTCTGAGTGCTCTCTGACCCTCCCATAGACAGCAATGTAATAACCACGATCAAGGTCCAGAAACGTAGCAAGGAGATCAGTAAAATAATCCATGTGACATCAGGGGTTCAACTGTAATTTTACGAAGCTACGAGAATACTTTTTGTATGCAAAGAAAGCAAAAATAACAACTTTATTCAACAATTCGTCTCCTCCGTGTCACCCTGGTGCCATTTTGGAGAGTATCCACTGAATGTAAACAGCGTATGCTATTCTGTGTCAGCTGCGTCACTCGGATACATTGTTTTCGTTCAAATCAAAGCGTAAGCAACGTAGAAAACGCAGTGACACAGCTGACACAGAATAGCATACGCTGTTTACATTCAGTGGATACCCTCCAAAATGGCACCAGGGTGACACAGAGGAGATGAATTGTTGAATAAAGTTATTATTTTTGCTTTCTTTGCATACAAAAAGTATTCTTGTAGCTTCTTAAAATTACGAACCCCTGATGTAACATGGATTTTTTTTTACCGATTTCCTTGCTACGTTTCTGGACCTTGATCTTGTTAATTACATTGCTGTCTATGGGAGGGTCAGAGAGCTCTCAGAATTCATCAAAAATATCTTAATTTGTGTTCCGAAGATGAACGGAGGTCTTACGGGTTTAGAACGACATGAGGGTGAGTAATGACATTGAAGTAAAATCACTAAAACTGTAAAAAAAATAAAAACGAATAAAATGTTTTTTATTGTTTTTCTTTTATGTATTTCTGTAAATTATTAAAAAATATATATTAAAACAAACTAGCATTAAAATGAAAACTAAAAATAAAAGCTAATTCACAACATTAGCAAATACTACAATACAATATAAATAAATGCATCACTACATCATAATTGTGATTTCCAAACTTGTAATTCAGACCATCTAAGTGTGAATGGAATGGAATTGCAAAAAGAATGGTTGTTTTCAAAGAGGTTACCTGAACAGTCACTCCGTCTGCCATTGGTTGGATCAACGGGTAGTCCCACGCCAAACTCACACCACTCACTTTAGCTTTGGATGAGCCAAAGTTATTGTGTTGGGCTGGTTGAGATGTAGTAGCAGCAAAGGTTGTATCTTGTGCTTTTTAGTCCTGACTTTATTCATAATATTATTTACTAGTAATATATTGATTCATTTATAGACATCTGATTGGCGCAGATCCAATTTGCTCACAAATTTCAGATGGTGTTTAATGACACATTGATTCTGTATTCAAACAAGTGGTCTGCACCTCAGACATCATGAAGCGACACCATTACTGTACTTAATAATGGAGTCAGCGGTCAGACCATTCATTTATTTTTGCCCTCGACAGATTCTGAGCGTCTATCCTCTCCAATTAACTCTGACTGCTGATCAGCAAGAGACAATCCACACTGCCTTTTATGTTCCAGGGCTTCCACGAAAAACACCCACATTATACAGACTCACTCACATGCGCATGTGCTCTTCCTCACGCTTTCTTCTTATCCTTCTTCATCAGGGAGCTGGATCCATCACGTTCAATGTGAAAGAGGGCACCTATCAAATTATGGAGACGAATGTACCTGTTTGCAATCCATTATAAATGCAGAAAGAAAGAGAGACTGTGTGTGAGAGAGAGAAAAACAGGCAGAGAAAGGAAAGACATACTGTCCTTCATAAAAACACACACATTTGTTTCAGTATTCCAGTAATTCCTCCATGTACCTGCTGGTGAAATCAAATGTAAGAGAAAACTGCAAGGCCCCTGTCAAAGCACAAAAATGTAATTAATTCCATAGTTAAAAGCTCAAATGCAGTTTCATACTCTTCTGTCAATGTTACGCCTGTGGCCCATGATAATTGTCGCCAAAGTCAGCCACTACCTTTACATCTGCCAGCCAGTGTTTCAAAACGTACTTCAAAAAGTAAGTTAAGAACCTAATAAAATTACTGAATAAGGACTTTTCAAACACTTCTCCCATCTGCCATTGGTCATTTCAACAGACCGTCCCGTCCCCAAACTAACAGTTTGGTTAAACCAATGTTGCTTGGCAACACAATCACGTGTTCGAATATGTCTACCTTCATACTATATAGTATGTGAAAAAACAGTATGGCAAAAGAGTAGCATGTCCGATAGGCTACAACTGAAATAGCATACTTCCCTACTATATAATATGTGAAAAACAATATGTGACAAAAGAAGTATGTCCAAACTTACTGTACTCATAAAAGATTAGACAAAAATACCCAGATGACTACTTCCAGCAAGATTCTGAAGTGTGCACATGATGGACACTTTACGATCCTTGGAGGCTACGGGAGAGGATTTTTTTAATGGCAGTGAAGCGCACTGTAAAAAAAATTCCATAAAATGTACAGTAAAAAACCAGCAGCTGTGGTTGCTGGAATATTACCGTAAAAAATACGGTAGCAACGTTTTAGGTTTTACGGTTTTAACTTAAATTTACAGTTAAATACCATCATTTCATTAACTGATATAATGTTAATATACCTACTTATTGAAGTACTGAAATCTGTTTTGTACTTTTGTAATACACTGATAACCACCAAATGCAGGTGGTGATGAGAAAGTCACATGATGAACCAAAGCCCATCACAAGTAGCTTTTAAATAATAACATAAATAGACATATATAGTCATTCACACAAACACTAAACACCATCATGGTAACACACATGAAACTGAAATAATGCAATAAAAATTCATAACAACATTAGATGTAACACACAACCCTAATATACAAAACTGATAAGAAAAAACTAAGAAGAAACATAGTTATTTCAACAAAAAAAACATCAAATTTCAAATGTAACGCAGGGAATTCTGGGAATGTCAATTTACGGTTATTCACTGTAAATTATACAGTCTTTTTCACTTCCAAAAACGGTATACTACCGTAAAATTAATGTCCAATACAGTTCTTCACTGTATATAGTAGGGGAATTTACCGTTAACCATTTAACAGGATTTTACTGTAGCATTTTTACAGTCTTTTACCGTTAAATTCACTGTCATTTTTTACAGTGTGATACAACTGACAGGTCACATGATAAAGACAACATGGTGAGTGTATTACATTCAGATTACATTCATGCTATATAGAACATACTTTTTAGCAGTCGCAAATTAATTATCGATTGAAAATAAGCACCTACTGAAGAGAGTATGCAATTAGCTGAGTTTATATATGCCTATTTCCATACTATATAGTATGTGAAAAACAATATGGCAAAAGAATAGTATGTCTGAATTCATAGGGTGTATCGAATATCGCATACTTCGTCCCTGGATAACCTACTACAGTATTCTGGATTCTGAAGCACGTATCTGATGGATACTGTACTATCCCATGAGGCTATTGGAGAGGAAGCGATGCAACTGACACTGGAAGGTGTAACGCTTTGACTCGGACAACTAGTTAAATCCTTGAAATGAAAGAGATGGAAAACGAAGAGTTGGTGTCCCACACATTTAATGGCTGGTACACGGCAAGGCGCTCCTCTCATACATGAGAGATTAACTCTTTCTGGGCGTTACAAATAAAAGTCAAGACAAAATAATAACAAGAAGGCAGAGCGAACTTATCATCCATAGTGGTTCTCATTACACAGTCACGTAGTCCTTCTACGTCATAACCACATAGCGCACGCTATAAGTTAAGTGATCAGTCTCTTAAAGGGCACACCGCACTATAATGTGATGCATGCAAAAACATAGTTTTGGCCGTTACAGATGTCACATGACAAATGACAATATGACAAATGTAGTATGTCCGAATCACATTTATCCTACACTACACAGAATGTTATGAATGAGTTTTTGGAGTGTGCATTCGACTGACTGACTTTTAACAGTCAAGATTCAAACCAAATGTAGTACCTACTAGACAGTATGCAATTTCAGATGCAGCTAAAGTTTTGATAGCAACTTACAGTACACTTATCATGGGAATCAATGTATAAATTGCTTACTTATGAATGTCTCCGACACATGACAAATGACAATATGACAAATGTAGTATGTCCGAATCACATTTATACTACACTACACAGAATGTTATGAATGAGTTTTTGGAGTGTGCATTCGACTGACTGACTTTTAACAGTCAAGATTCAAACCAAATGTAGTACCTACTAGACAGTATGCAATTTCAGATGCAGCTAAAGTTTTGATAGCAACTTACAGTACACTTATCATGGGAATCAATGTATAAATTGCTTACTTATGAATGTCTCCGAAAGTGTTGCAACAGTAGCGCAACAAAACATAATTTCAAATTTTTACATTTGTGAGATTTCGTCAAAATTTTGCAAGCAAAAAATGGGTCAATGTCAATAGTCAATACTGTCGTGATGTACTGTAAGTAGCACAGTCACTTTCAATCCAAATAAGTTACCACATGAGCTTTTAAGTTGAACCCATTGCGAAATCTGCATGTGGAAATCTTTCGGTCTCACGCAAAATTCCCAATCGTGTGGATTCCTATTGAAATTACAGGATTTTACTGTGAAAATTCACCAAACAATATTAAATGTGACCACACCTTTATGTCACTTGGTTGGTACCTGTAGATAGCGATATTATAGTATCTTCCTGAACAATAACACATGGTTTAATGACACTGATGTATCACTAGCGCCCCCTTGTGCGCAGGCTATATGTAGTATGTATGTAGTTGTTTGTTGTGTGTGCAACAGGACCATGTGTTGCAATGCATTTACCAAGTGTTTGCATCTGCATACTTGTGACAAATTAATAAATATAAAATTAAACCGTTTAAAAATTTTGGTTCAAAAAACATTCTTGTTCAAAAAACATTCTTGTTCAAAAAACGTTTTTTTCCGAAGTTGCATTAATTGTATTTAGTGCAAAATTATACATAAGGTAAGTTAAATGCTATCAAATGCAACACTTTTAATGCTAGTTTGTTATTCAAATCAGTAGTTTAACTGAAGTTTAACTCCTCAACAACACGCAGTCTGAGTGTGATCTCGTTTCTATATGCTGAGACATTCTTGAATTATATTTCACATCGTCAACAAACAATATTGTCATATGTGTAAAAGCAGCATGGGACATCTGCACAAAGGATTGATTCAAACAACATGGAGTCTTTGAACAAGACCAAGAACACACGCCCCCCAACCCTTGAAATATGAATAAACAGATTACAAGTGAAGAAATATTGCCTCAGATAGGGTGTGCTGCATCTGCATACTTGTGACAAATTAATAAATATAAAATTAAACCGTTTAAAAATGTTGGTTCAAAAAACATTCTTGTTCAAAAAACGTTTTTTTCCGAAGTTGCATTAATTGTATTTAGTGCAAAATTATACATAAGGCAAGTTAAATGCTATCAAATGCAACACTTTTAATGCTAGTTTGTTATTCAAATCAGTAGTTTAACTGAAGTTTAACTCCTCAACAACACGCAGTCTGAGTGTGATCTCGTTTCTATATGCTGAGACATTCTTGAATTATATTTCACATCGTCAACAAACAATATTGTCATATGTGTAAAAGCAGCATGGGACATCTGCACAAAGGATTGATTCAAACAACATGGAGTCTTTGAACAAGACCAAGAACACACGCCCCCCAACCCTTGAAATATGAATAAACAGATTACAAGTGAAGAAATATTGCCTCAGATAGGGTGTGCACACAAAAAAACAAACAATTTTATCTCACTTTCCTTCTTTATACTGTGTGCATCTGTACACTGCAATCTACATATAAAGTGAGTCCCATATTTATTGCTTCACTTTTTTTTCTGTGAAAAAACATGAATTCAGGAGCTGGTGTTTTATTTCTATTGTTTTTGAGTTCATAAATTACAGTCTACTGGACTGTGCTTAAAGGCCTAAAGTGTATTTTCCATTTGTATGCCATGAATAATTCATTGTAATAAAAGGTTTTGATTGCACGCAACTGATTATATATAATGTTACATAACAATACGCACTGACACTGTGGGCTAGGTATGGCAAGCTTAAAATAAACCTTATTTTTTAGAGCGTGAGGTAACATCAGTGGCCTTTTGACCCGTGATTTGACGCACACAACCACTGTCAACGAGGGAATTAACCTCATGATTCCGCTTGACAAATGAATCAAAAATATTACTTAAGGCTGTGATTCAAGCCTTTTTAGAGAGTTAAAAGGAAGATGCGAACATGTTATGATTCTAGAATGTTATACTGCTTCAACGATATTACATAATGTCAAAAAGGTTTATCAAAATATGATAACATAGCATCCCTAAATCCCAAAACAGTCTCATCTTATCTATGCTGACACCACATCTTTGTGTTGTCAGCAGTTTTTTTTTGCATTGCAAAACTGGTCGTAGTTGCTGCCTGACCCGTATTAACCCTTGTGAAAACGAAGTATACTTAAACATACTTGCAGAAAGATACTTATTACGGAAATAATATACTTTAACATAATATACTGAAGTACGAATTGAATGTAATGTTTTCAGAAACATTACATGTTGTTTACAATTAAGTGAAAATATATTACAGTTTATATGTACATTAAATGCAATCAGTAGAAATTCAGAGTGCTTTTTAACCCATTTAAGTAGGACTTAAGTACATCTTTATATGCAATTATAAAACAGAGTGCAGCCGAATGTACTGAAAAGCATTAAGGCTAAACTAAAATATACTTTATTGTAATTTCTATTTAAACTTGTATTCCATGTATTTAAATACATCAATAATTACACATTTGTAATGATGATGTTGCAATTTAGTACAATTTAAATGTAATTGCAAATAAATAACACACTGCAGTTAAAATTATAATGAAGTATTTTATATGTGCTTAGTATTTGTCAAAAGCACAAAAGACTTTAAAGTAAAACCTTTATTTTAAGAATATTATAAAGTGCACATTTTAAAAGGTCACTTAAGTGTGTTTTGAATCGTTGTAATGAAAGTGGACTTTAAGTACACTTATATGTCAAGACTAATTTGAAATACACTACATTTAATACAATTAGGAATCTAAAACAGGATGCCGACGACAAACAACTCCATTAAGTATTCCATATCCCAGAATGCTATGGTAAAGATTGTCTCTCACACAATTGCACACTATAAGCCTGTTCACAGAAATTATGCATTCATATTAACATCAACTGATTTGAACTGAAAAGTCGGTTATCATCTACCCACACTAATGTCACTCTAATTTAGGAGTATGACTTCTTCCCCTTAGAACAGAAATGTCCACACAATGAAAATGCAGTTAAATTAAACTAAATTATTGGGATATGCTACATATGATAAAATGATATAGCCTATTGATGTTACAATATCCCTTTGTCACATACTGTAGGTATATACAAGTGATAGCATCTAGCTAAATTCTTTATATTTGAAACTCATTTCTTCTATTTACCTTTTTTCAGGTGAATACATTTAATACTAGTGGGAAGCAGCAAGCGATAAACTACTCCTAATTCCAATGTAGTTAAACTGTCGAGCTAGCTTTTTGGAGAGTAGTCAGCCAAGCACTGCTACTAAATAAACAGTAACTACACAGAAGCTAATTAAGAGGGCAATATCTTTTTAAGCATATAATGAGCACAAAAACAATGAAGATCCCATTATACATATATTATACATATCCCATCCCTAGAGAAGGTTGGCATTACACAGAAAATAAAATGGTCAACTTTTAGACCCCACAGCTTTTGTAATTCTCAATATCACCACATAACGAATGAATACGTCAAATTAATACTAACGAATTATACAACTACTGTAAGTAAATTCAATCTTACTGGATAGAGTTATACAATATGTAGCCTACTAAATAGCAAATCTCTGCTTGCTCTAATCTGCTAATTGTGACTATAAGGCATTAAATGGGTCATATGATGTTGCTAAAAAGAACATTATTTTGTGTATTTGGTGTAATGAAATGTGTTTATGCCGTTTAAGGTTAAAAAAAACATTATTTCCCACATACTGTACATCACTGTTTCTCCTCTATGCCCCGCCTTTCTGAGACTCGTTGATTTTTACAAAGCTCATCTGTCTGAAAAGCAAGGTGTGCTGTGATTGGCCAGCTATCCAGTGCATTCTGATTGGCCGAATACCTCAAGCGTGTGACGGAAATGTTACGCCCCTTACCATACTGTTGATGCCGTGTCCCGTCCGGAGCGACGAGACAAAAAACATAATTACAGATTATAATGACTTACACTGTCTTTTTACACATTACGTTGCATCGCGCCACGTAAACATAAAACCATGTCTGCATTTGTGATCAGAGAAATGACAAACAACAAGCGCTACTCTACACTGCCCAAAACTCGCGTTTGAATCATCAGTGGCAAATCTTTTAAATGAAAACGTACTTACAGTCTGTGAGTCAGAACAGCCGGGATTGTAGTCAACTCTTCCAGGATCAGGAAATAGTCCTCCATAAAATGCACTGCTCACATCTGAATATTTGGGTTGAACTGTTCTGGAACTGTGTTGTAAATGCAACTTAACCACTGATTTCTAGTCGTGTCCTCTTTTGGAAGGCCAAACAAAGTAGTTTCGCTTTCACAAAGAAACACATGGCAGGCTTGAGTGAACGGAGGCTGGCGGGCTTGTGAACCGCGCGGCCGGCAGATTCGACGAAGGAGCGGTCGGCGTGCTTGTGGCAACCACATGTGACGACCCCGGGCTGGACTCCTCTTTGCCCACAGTGAAAGCCGATCCGGCGATCCACAGCGCAAAGTTGATGTATTTCCTCTTTTATAAAGCATATCTCTTTGGATTTGAGACTTTAGTCTTTGCAACTTTACAGATCTTCTTTATGCACCAAGAGCTTGTAACACTCCAAAGAGAAAACAAAAAAATTTAAATCGCACCATATGACCCCTTTAAGATATTAAAAAACATTAACATCATGATTTTCAGTCCAGCTGCTTTAAAACAATTTGTATTGTGAAAAGTTTTAATTTGACTTTACAAGGTCATGATGCATTTTTTGTGTGTTTTGGTCAAAACGTGGGGACTTGTGATGATGGAAATATTTGTTATTAAGAATGAATACATATTTTAGCTCTGTGTTGCTTTTGATTATATTTTGTTGTACAAATTATGTTCTAAGTTACCATTAGGATGATTAGTGTTCTTATTGGTGAAATTTCTTCCTTTCCAACCAGTTTATACAACCTTTGAGGTATAGCCATATTTTTATTTAACCTTTTAAAGGGGCTACTCATGCCACAGTCGTTTTTCATTCTTGGCTTAGAAGTAAAATGTCCACGCTGCTTGGTGAGAAAAAAAAAACATTGACAGAATGTTCCTTCGGCATTATCCTGAACATTGTAAGCATTCATTTCATGTGAGAGGCTCTCAGGAGCATGCATATACGCCACATACTTTGATTTTCCAGGCAAAAATGTCCCAAGTCCTTCAAACATGAAAATTCAGTAATGCTTCATTTTAAGGACCAACTCTCATTTAACCAATTAACTAGTTGCTTATTAGCCTGCATATTACTAACATATTGGCTGCTTATTAGTATTTATGAAGCACATATTAATGCCTTAATCTGCATGACCATATTTTAGATCCCTTAATCCTTAAACCCCATAACTTAACAACTACATTACTACATTCATTAGCAGCAAATTAGGAGTTTATTGAGGCAAAAGTCAGTTAATAGTTTGTTAATAGTAAGAATTGGTCCCCGCACTAAAGCGTGACCAAAAATTCTTACATAGTCCCTTTAGGTTTGCTCAACTACCCAATACACAAGTTAGACAAATTTGGTGGAAAGAATCTGCCGAACTAAGAAAGTCACTATTAGTTTATGATCATCTTAAACTTAAAACTTCCTCAACTTAAAATACAATCATATTTAATTGGATCCACAAGTAAAACAAACAGTATTAGTTTTGAGTCGACAGAAATTACTATATTATGTTTGCTGAAAGCACACACTAACTTTAATTGTTCAAATTTTTCCCATCAGTTCCACCAATACTAATTTTGCATACTAAATAGTATGGATAATATGTAAATTAGGATTCAGCCATAGCCTCAACAGAACACTGGGATGTGGGGTGCATTATGGTCTGTCCTATTATTTCTCAAGGCAAAAGGCCCAAAGGGTTGTTAATTCATCATGGATTTAAAACGGGATATAAATGGATGAGGAAATAATGCCATTTACTTAAGAGCAATTGTCTAGAAATCATTAACTTCGGCTCAATTAATTAAAGCTTTTTATTCATCTTCCCCAAATACTCCACAGAGGGAAAGAACATATTAACAGAGCGAGAGAAACCGTTGGTTAAGCATAAAAGGCTTCATCACACAGATAATAAAAGAGTAATTTAATTCTCGCTCTGTATATGCTAAACACCAGAATCATTATGCTGAAAACCCAATTTAAAATCATCTCATCAGAACTTCTAAAGTTCATTGAGCACATCTGCGCACAAGAGAGATATCAAGAACAGCGAGGATAAAATAAAGTGAAAATAAAGTTCAGTTCTTTCCATAAAAACAATGTGGTTTTTTTATATTACTCTCAATGAAATCCATAGTGCAAATTACAAGATTTGGCTTGAGCACAAACAAACAAAATATCACATCTGAAATATAATCTGTTTACAGGTTTATGGAAATCTTGATGACGAGTTGTTGCCTGCACTCCGATTTACCCACAATTCCTCACACCGAGCATGAAATGTCGCATACATAAAATATTGTTCTCCAACTCCAGGTGTTGTTATCCTTGAATTCAAGCCATCATTATTAGAAAGTGATACTGATGAGTTTGTTTATTACTGTTTAAATCATGTTTATATTTTTATTATTGGTGTTCCAATCGAGGAATAAAGGTGGGGTATAAAACAGCAGTGCACACTCAGGCGTCTGACATTTTAGGGAGCCCTTTCAGAGTCATAAAGGTGCCGGAGAGATGGATGAGAGAAGAGAAAGAGTGCAAAGCCAGACCATCAGTGGAATAAAGAGAAGGGAGCAGTGGAAATGTGGAGGAAAGTGAATTAGAGAAAGATTATATGGAAAGGGAAGAATATAACCTCTCTTTCTTGACCCTTGACAAAAATGCACCAAGGTAACAGCAGTCTGCTCTAAAATACCATTGTTACTACAGTTATTGCTATTGGAATAAAAACTGTTGTTACTTGGTATTAGACACCAGCCACACGATTCTAAAAGGTTATTTTGCCAGTTAAATATGATCCTCTGATAGTATCATGGTGTCACAAAGTGATTTTTTGTTAGGAACTTTGCATTGTGCATTGTGTCCTGACAGTTAAGCACATTTCCCCCAAATTTCCATTACTATAATGCAAACTTTAATATAATTTATTTATTTTTCATGCTCCCCATAAGATTTTCATTATTGTTATAAAAATACTTTAAATTGCAATACCTATATCTACTATAAAATAATAATAGTTGTAAAAGCATGCTTGTCAAAATGCAAAACAACATCCAAAAATGTGTCGTAATAGAAAATAAAAATTGTGCATTTTAAAATAGCATTTATAATATAGTGAAATATGACATATTTAGACTTTTTTTTTTTTACAGTGTGTGACATTGTGAGATTCACCCATTAATATTTAATAAATATATTTGACCAGCTTTGTCTTATTTATGCAAAATTTGCAATATGTCCTATTTTATATTCTTGATTCTTAGGTAAAATATGATTTGATGAGATTCACCCATTAATACTTGGTGAATATGTTTGACCAGCTGCAGGTGCATTGTTTTCATGGTTGACAAAAAAATTAAACATTATAATTGTGAGGCAAAATGTGTTTAATTGTCATGAAAATAATGCTGCAATGCAGAAACTCTAAAACCAGACTTCATTTTTTTTTTATCCAAATAGACATTTTAGATTTGTGATTTTCAGGTTAAGTATGATTTGCATTTTGTGAGCTTCACCCAACTGTGGTATTTGATTTAAATGGATCCCGTGTGCGTTATATCATGAACAGCCTGGGTGAGAGTGGGAAAAAAAGATTTACGAATGGATGGGTGAACAGGCAAAAAACAAGCGTAAGGAGTCTCTGGTGAGAAGCCGAGTGTGTTTTATACAGCAGGTGTGTAGAAGACCTCTCCACTGGTCAGTCGGCGCATCAGCTCTTTCCATAGAAGCTCTCTCTCCATCTGCACTCCTTTCATAATGCCGCGGTTCTCCTGTGCCCGACGGGACAAATACGGAATCACCTCGTTCACCGGACCATAAGGAACATACTTGTACACAGGGAATCCTGCCTGAGCTGGAGATATGAGCAGACAAAACAAAAAAAACAAAAAAACAATTTTAAACTGTTTTTAAAATGTATCCATTTGATTGACATGCATTTTATAACTGTACACTTGGTAATACTGTACATCTTGTACTATCGTATAAAACTTCACTATTTTGGTAATACTTTATCTTATCTTACACTATTATATATAGCATGGTGTTCCAAATATATAACTTAAATATTACAACACATAAAAACTATATATATAAAATGCATGTAAATTTCATAAATTATTTGCATGCATGCAAATTATATACATGTTTGTGTGTGTGTGTGTGATTTTTGTTATATTTTTATTTTTTCTATTATTATCATTTTAATGTGTCTAGCATATGTGTAATTTTAATGTGTATAAATCAACCATCGAAATAAAAAATTCCTTGTAATTTCTTGACAACTACTGCAGTTTATAACAGG
Source organism: Sinocyclocheilus grahami (assembly GCF_001515645.1). NCBI lineage: Eukaryota > Metazoa > Chordata > Actinopteri > Cypriniformes > Cyprinidae > Sinocyclocheilus > Sinocyclocheilus grahami. The sequence goes on along the minus strand of NW_015505440.1, from coordinate 1,099,250 downwards.
ATTTTTTTCTTAAAATAAAACATTAGCTGAATTAAAATATATATATATTTAAAGAATTGTTTATTTCACCTAGTTCACAAGGCAACATTTCTCATTTCATCTTGATATACTACAACAACTAAAATGTAACTGAAATAAAAATAAGAAAACCTACATAAACATTACACTAAAAAATACTAATAAAATAATACAAGTACTAATAAAAATACAAAGTAAAATACATCAAAATGACTAAAACTAAACTCTAAAACAATAAATAAAATCAAAAAATAGTTACAAATATTAAGAAAAACTACAACAGTACCTCAGCAATACTAAAACAAGAGATAATGATATCCAAATAGGTTTATAATTAATAAAAGTTATTATAAAATTTTACTGTAATTTCACTAATGTGATTTTATAAACACTGCTAGCATGCGTGTGTGTGTGTGTGTGTGTGTGTGTGTGTGTGTGTGTGTGTGCTCATTGCAGACTTTAAGTCTTAAAACGTCAAAATCCATCATTAAAATATTAGTACATTTTAAAAATGATTATCTATAATGATAATGATAAAGCGTGTACTTAAGAACTTTTAGTGTACTTAAAAGTTAGTGCGCACTGGAGATGATCGCTTATGAAATATGAGAGATTTGATCAAATACCGACAATCAAGATAAATATCACATATTTTAAGACATTTCCAATCAAAACTGTGCAAAAAAAAAAATTATGCAATGCGTATTTGGGATACATAAAAATCTAAACATTTGAACTTCTATTCTTCAGCAATTGTCAAGAACCAGGCTTCCTATAGTATCGTAAAAAATTTAAATTTAAAATGTGATTTCTAAAATAATAAATAAATAAAATAAAATAAAATAAAATACAAATCTATAATGAATATACATTTCTCTACTTAATCCAACGTCTAAAAAATACATTTAAAAATCCTAATCCAGTAGTCAAAAAATGACTGCAAAAGTTACATAAACGCATTGGTTGAGTTATGGTAAGAATTTAAGAATCAGAAGACAAAGACTGGTGGGTAATGATGTCATTATTTGGATAAAACTGAGCTAATGAATATTAAATCAGCTCACGGTGACTGTGCTTTTCCAGACTGTCCAGTCATGTTAGTTCATATTGGTTAATATTCATGAGCCAAAGTTGTTCTATGCTGTCTTGCCATTGAAATATCAAGCCAGCACTGTTTGCTTTTACATAATCTAATATTAATCCAGAGATACAGTACTATATGTATACTATATATCAAACAAATGTAATATTATAAAACAATTACACATAACACATATAAAATAAACTAATAAAAAATCCTAAAGGTATAGCAAAATAAAGCCTATAGCTGAAATGTAGTTTTAATGGGAGATAAGAAACGATATCAGACGATGGGGATGGGAGTTGAAAAGTGGTCCATGGCCACACTGCATTAGACTCTATTGGAATCAGCTGTGAGGGTTAGTGGAGTCTCGTGTGTGTTTTTTGCGATTAGCTCTATTTGTTTTGCGTGGGTGAGTGACCGTTAATGGAGCTGCTGCCCAAGAAGAGCTGTCAGATGAGTCACTTATGAGGCTCCATTTCAGTTAGTAAGAGTTTAGAAAGTAGCAGCCTTTGTAGACAACAAGGCCGCTCACTAGGTTTTGGAACAGACTTCAAGCGTGAAATTTGCAAGGAAGAATTTGGAACATTTTTTGCCTGTGGTACATTCTGTTAGTGGATTCATAGTCGGGGTTGATGGGGTCATCGTATCCAATCTCCGCAGCTCGGCTTCTCTCCTGGTACATGTAAGCCCCCCTTACCAACTTGGCACCGAAACACCAGCCCTCCCTCCTTGATAGCTCCACATCCATGGACACGTTATCAAATGCCTCCTGTGCACAGAGAATTCATTACATTGCTACAGATAACCTGATTTTGTATGAATTTGATATATCATGTAAACAAACATTTGCAACGCAGACCTCCCTCAGAAACCAAATGGCACAAATTGTTTATTCATAAATTGTCATGGTATTGAAATTAATGCTGTGGGGACTTGTTTTAATATATAAAGAGGATAGACAACATTAAAGGAATAGTTCATTCTAAAATGAAAATGTGCTGAAAATGTACTCACCCTTAGGTCATGCGAGATGTAGATGAATTTGTTTCTTCATCAGAACAGATTTGGAGGAATTTAGCCTTACATCTCTTGCTCACCAATGGATCCTTTTCAGTGAATGGGTGCCGTCAGAATGAGAGACCAAACAGCTGATAAAAACATCACAATAATCCACATGACTCCAATCCATCAAAAAGCTAAAGAAAAAGCTGCATATTTATAATAAATGCATCAATAAGAAGTTTTTAAATCATTGCTTCCAGCTAAAATACAAGTCCTCTATCCATAATGTGGCTTTCTCCGCTGAAGAGGTTGTCTCGTCTGAATCGGGAGAGAAATATACAGTATCAAGCACTATATAAAAGTGTCTAAAACTGTTCTAAACAAACATGTCTGTGGATTTTGATGTGAGAGGACAACAGGGGATGTACTTCACTGGAGGAAGCATTATTGTGGATTATGGAGTCATATTTTGATGGTTTAAAGTTAAAATGTCTTAATGTTGGATTTACTTCTTGCAAACACGCTTTTCACTTCACAAGACATTAACTGATGAGGTCTTGTGATTGTGATGTTTTTATCAGATGTTTGGACTCTCATTCTGACGGCACCCATTCACTGCAGATGATCCATTGGTGAGCAAATGATGTAATGCTAAATTTCCTTAAATCTCTTCCAATGAAGAAACAAACGCAACTACATCTTGTATGGTCTAAGGGCGAGTAAACATTCATCAAATTTAAATTTGTTGGTGTTATCTACTGTATTTTCTGGAAAATAAGTAGCAACGGGTTAAAAATGCATTGTTTACAGAAAAATACAGATAAGTTGCATCTGTGTATAAAAGCATTATTACATTCAGAAATAATGTAAAAGACCAGTAAATAAAAATCGAAATGTTTACAAACATTATACACATGTATTTTAGTTTCCCTCATTCTACAACATATACAGAAAAAATTGCAGAACAGAATAGGAATGAAAAATATAAGTATAAAACAAACATGAATTATAGTGACATTATAAAACAACATTTATTATAAACCCTGGAATAATGCATTTAAAGTGAAACTGAAACTACCTAGATTTGGCAAATGCGCTATACAAATGTTTTTGGCCTCACGTATCTCTCTCGTCTGGCACAAATCCAAATCCTGATCGCTTTGGAATATCAGTTGCAGCACATTTTTGATAATTAAAAAGCACAAATTATATTCTGGAAAATTTGGTACATATAAATGTCTTGGCAATAGTAGCAAAAACAGCATATTTATTCACAAATGCTAAAGAAAACGGTCATGAAAAACTAATTATTACCATTTTTGGTGCAAGAATCCATGACCAACATTATAAGCAGACCCTAAAGTATATGGAGACTCAAAGTTGTCATAAGTGTGCGTGCACTGCATGTGTCTAATTGTCACCATCATCATTTTTTACATTTTGAAGATTAATTGCAATATGAAGACAGATTCCAAGCACTGCTTGGTGATGCTGCATTGTCTAAAATGTTATCCTGCTATTACTGTATAGCAAGTTTTCTGCACAGCATCTAACTGTAGATAAATCCCAGAATATCATCATGTGATCCACGTTAACACCATTCAAAGGTGTCAGACGTGTGTGTGTGCATGTGTGAGGCTCACTTTGAGGTAGCACTGATAGGTGTTGAACACGACAGCTTTGTCTCTGTTGAAGATTCTCTTCATTTCCACAGTGAGTCTGCTGATGGCAGGTTGGAAATACGTCTGTTCGGCATCCACCATCAGCCTGACGCCATTTTCCACCGCATGCTGTTCAGCACATGAGAAGCAGGCGGCGAGTTAAAAACACATTAATCAGCTGACTAAAAAAAGATATCACCACAGACAGCGGCATTTTAATTGATGTGGCAACCGTCATTCCTGATATAACCAAGGATTTGTCAACAAATAACCTCCGGTTATAATAATGACAGTGATACAGTGGTGCTAAAAATTATTTGGACATTTAAAAATGCTTGCATTAGATAACAAAATAACAAGCCAAGTGGCATTCATTTTAAAGTGCACATGCAAAACACGTCAAAATAAAAGTAGTTTGATAGGTTTAAAGGCTAAAACAATAAATATACTGTTCAAAATGAAAATACAAAGAATTAACTACACTACTGTATAAAAGTTTGGGGTTGGAAAGGTTTCTGAATGTTTTTTAAACTAAAAAAGTCTCTTATGCTTACCCAGGCTGCATTTATTTGTTAAAAAATACAGTAAAAACAACAATAATGTGAAATATTATTATAATTTAAAATAAGTGTTTTCTATTCCAATATACTTTAAAATAGAATTTATTCCTGTGATGCAAAGCTGAATTTTCAGCATCGTTACTCCAGTCTTCAGTGTCACATGATCCTTCAGAAATCATTCTAATATGCTGATTTGCTGCTGAAGAAACATTTCTTATTATTATCAATGTTAAAACAAAGTTATGCAGCTTAATATTTTTGTGGAAACCATGGTACATTTTTTTCAGTATATTTCGATGAATGGAAATTTCATCAGAACAGCATTTATTTGAAATAGAAATATTTTGTAGCATTATAAATGTCTTTACTGTCACTTTTGATAAATGTAATGCATCTTTGCTGATAACAAAATCTTACCCCAAACTTTTAAGGTTGGAAATTATTTTGGCATAAGTTGCATCACACCGCAAAATCACGGTAGAGTGAGTGAGATCCACTAGGTCACAGTTCCAACTTGTAAAAAACAACTTGGATTTTTTTGGAGAACCAATTTGGAGCAAAACTGTTATATGCAATCTCTAAACTTTGTTTGATTTGGTACTTCCAGGCTGAAAAACAGGAAGCCTCGAGTCTACGGTGAGTCACACTGCTTGTACCAGCGGCCTTTCACAGTGCGACATAAACCCGATACATGTTCCTGGCATCAAGTCGACGGGGCGGAACAGCTCTCTAACCTCCACACTCTGCTGAAGGCTTTCTCAAAATCAATCTCTGTTACATTCTTCATCCATGACTGTCTGTTAGACTATGACCTTCTGCCACTCCGCATGAATACCACAAGAGAAATATAAGAGGAACACAGCCAATGAACGCACCTTAGCCAAGACGTCCAGTCGCTGAAGCATCCTTTTCATCTGCCTTTCCTCTTCCTCCATGAACTTGGACAGAAGAGGCTCCAACTCACCAGTCTGTTGAAATAACAAATAAAAAAAATGGAACGAAATTCAGTATTTGAACAGAAATTCAGAATATGGGTGCATTTTCATTTGAGAAGTGAATCTTACTAATATTGATTTTCTTTTAAGTACAGTTTTATTTATTATTTTTAAACAGATGGTTTTGGTTTATTGGACAGAGATCTTTCAAGTAGAGGGTACAGTTTTTGTATTACATTACCTTCTCCTATTCCATTTTATTATGCAATAAGAAAGACATTCATAGGTTGACTTCCTAAAGATTATAAACATTCGAAGAGTTTATAGCAACTCCCTGTCTGACCGAACAATAGAAGAAAGAGGTGTTTTGGAAATCTGATTGGAAACAATATTCATTAGAGCTGCATGTTAATTGTTATTGATCATACTTGGGGTTGGTACGGAGATTTTGTTTTGTAACAATTAGTGATATAAACAAGTGTTACTTCAGTATTACTTGTAATAGTGTTTATTCTTATTTTGAATCGGAATTTACTTTTATATTTTCAGTTTTCGCATACGTTGTTAACGTTCAGATCAAAGCATAAACAATGTATCCGCGTACATACGTATGTGATACTCTCCAAAATGGCAAAAAAGGGTGACGCGGAGGAGACGAATTGTTTAATAAAGTCGTTATTTTTGTTTTCTTAACGCACAAAAAGTATTCTCGTAGCTTCGTAAAATTACGGTTGAACCACTGTTGTCACATGGATTATTTTAACGATGTCCTTGCTACGTTTCTGGATCTTGATCGTGTTAGGATCCTTGCTGTCTATGGGAGGGTCAGAGTTCATCAAAAATATCTTAATTTGTGTTCCGAAGATGAACGAAGGTCTTACAGGTTTGGAACGACATGAGGGTAGAGTAATTAATGACAGAATTTTCATTTTTGGGTGAACTATCACTTTAAGTTATGCAAAAAAAATGAAGACACCCCCCAAAAATGAAGATTTTCTATACTTGTGATGGAAGTCTCTTGCAGGCAAAATTCCAGACATATCTTCATAATCGAATGACCTGGGAAAAACTAAAAACTGCGAAGGGGCATTTGCTATGCTTATAGAACCAATTAGACCATGAGAAATCGATAACCCTCTTAATTTATGCTGTGGTTAAGGTATCCATTTCTTGCTGTCTGAATACCTGCAGGTTCGGGACAACCAGTAGATCAGATATCTTCGTTCTCTCGTCGATCAGACGGTTCCAGTCCAGCATGTCCACCATGCTTTGGGGAACACATAAAATACAGCATTCACGTTTCAGCAGCTTGTCACAAATGATGTTTCTAAAACATTAAAAGATTTGCATGCATCATTACGGAACTGGTCGATTCTGCAGCGCAAAGTGCTCTTATATGAGTTTAGTTACTCAGGGGTTTAGTTGACTCGAGGGGGTCAAGTAGAGTAATGGAGCACCCGTGGAATAGTCCTTGAGTAGCTCTCCTCAGTTCATAAGATAACTTCATTGTCTGCCATTTATTGGAAAGATTTACAAGTCTGAGTGTCAGAACAGCTACGGGAAACTGGTGTTTCTCACCCTGATGAGTGCAGTCGTCCTTCAGTGAAGCAGCTCTGAATGTTGCCTTGAGCTCCCAGTCTAGCTAGACATGTCTGCAAAGAAAACACAGACATTTCCATTCATCAGACCAAACACTCCAAAAAGACCGCATGATTAGAGGGAGAGTTCACCCAAAATGAACCCATTGGGTTTTTGTGTTCCAAGGAGCACAAAGTGATACATTCTGAGGAATCAAGGGTCAGTTAATGTAGTATCACTATTGTTCACCCAAAAATGATAATTGGCTGATTTCTGTTTGATTTGTGCACATTTCTCTCTTGATTCAGACAACACAACTTTTTCCCTGGAGAAAGTAATAATATAGAGGACTTAGAAGCAAAAATTTGAAATTGAAAACGTCTAAATAATGGATACTATGTTTATTATAAACATGCCGCTTTTTGCTTTACAAGACATTAATTGATGGACTGGAGTGGTGTGGATTACTTGTGGATTATTGTGATGTTTTTATCAGCTGTTTAGACTCTCAGTCTGACGGCACCCATTCACTGCAGAGGATCCACTGGTGAGCAAGCGATGTGATGCTAAATTTCTCCAAATCTATTCCGATGAAGAAACAAACTCATCTACATCTTGGATGGCCTAAGGGTGAGTAAATTTTCAGCAGATTTTCATTTTTGGGTGAACTACTCCTTTAAGCAAAACCTACTTCGGTTTATTTAATGGAAATTATCACGTATAAATGTCCCGTGTAAGTGTCTGCTAAAAGACTAAATTATTTATTGTCATGTTAATTACATTTTGCCATTAAAATGAATGAAGGTCATACTGTACAGTCATTGCAATATAGCGTCCAGTTGCTTGCTGTAGGTCAGATTTGTTGCAGCCGCCTTACAGTCTATTGCAGTATTAAACACGCTTTAGTGTTGGTTGATCTGTGCTTTTGGCCGCAGTTTGAACCCAATTCGTACCTGCAATTGCTCTAGATCCAGTTTCTGCTCCAGTACATCCACGCCGTCTTTTCCCTGCTTGGCAGCCATTTTTGGGTGAACTACTCCTTTAAGCAAAACCTACTTCGGTTTATTTAATGGAAATGATCACGTATAAATGTCCCGTGTAAGTGTCTGCTAAAAGACTAAATTATTTATTGTCATGTTAATTGCATTTTGCCATTAAAATGAATGAAGGTCATACTGTACAGTCATTGCAATATAGCGTCCAGTTGCTTGCTGTAGGTCAGATCTGTTGCAGCCGCCTTACAGTCTATTGCAGTATTAAACACGCTTTAGTGTTGGTTGATCTGTGCTTTTGGCCGCAGTTTGAACCCAATTCGTACCTGCAATTGCTCTAGATCCAGTTTCTGCTCCAGTACATCCACGCCGTCTTTTCCCTGCTTGGCAGCCAAGAAACTGAAAAAGCGTCTCCATTTCACCAGCATATATATATTTTGTCCAATTAATATTAATTATATTAATAAATTAAAATAATCTACCTTAATTAAAATGCTAAATAATGATATTTATTTATTACCCTAATAACTATTGTTTCTCAGTTTCTGTTCATTAAAAAAAAAAAAGATTAAAATCAAGAAGATGAAAATTATGCTGGATAATTGGGGACCTTCGAGTCAAAAAGTTTAAGAAACACTGTTTTAAACAATTCAGACAGACATCCAAAAAGAAATAAAAAATAAACAGATCATATAATATTTAGCTGTTGCCAGTTAACATTATATGAAGGTCAAAAAAATTAAATGAACTTGATCTTGTTTTAAGCCCTGCTTTGTATCCTATTTGTGGAAAGTGCCCTGCTTACATTCTATGTTTTGGTCACTGCATTTTCTAGCTCCTGGCTTTTGTTTTGCTTGTAAACTAACTCCAATTCCAAAGTTAATTACTAATCAGCTTTAATAGATGGTCTGTTACCCGAGGCTTTGATGCATTTCAGGAAAGTCTCCATGTGTTGGTCGCATTTCGCCTCATCGGCATAGAAATAAGTACGAGCGCTTGTCACGCCTTCACGACGATCGCCAAACTTCCGATGGGCTGTGAACTTCTTCTCCCGGTGGTCAGCTCCTGAAAACAATGTCCAAAAGGGAAAGTTTGACCTTTTACTTCAATATTACAAAAGAAATGGTGCACATACTCACCAGGGCTTTCTTTCTCTGATGAAGACATGCAAGATCTATCAATAAAGAGAGAGACATTGACATTTTTAATAAAACAGGGGACTAATGAAACCAACTACTTGTTCTTTAGGTCTTTTTAGAGACCTTTAGCCAACAAAATGAAGAAACAGCAGTTTCTGTAGAGAGGAATCAATAATAACTGCAGAGGCTGCTATGAAGTCACTTTACTGTGGTGCGCTTCTGCTATTTGTTTCCCTTCTATATTTCAGGGTCAGCACTTAAGAGTCACAAACTGACCCCCGCCTGATGTCTATGCTTATACCCGCATGCATTTAAACTCTCTGCTGTACAACACTGATGCTCAGGCCAGGCATTCAAACCAACTCAAAGGTTACACAGCCACACGGGGCAGTGATTTGCTTAGATTGAGCTCCTGTGATCTCCACATCTTTCGAACAGCACTCACACCAACGCCTCCACTCTTTCCCATCCACCCCCAGAGCCGTGGATACGCTGCATGGGGCGGCTCAATGGAGACAATGTTTTGACGTCTGTAATGTTCCAACAGGAAGGAATGTTGAGATGTTGATGGGGTCATTAGCGGACGGACTCGAGCCCTTCCAGACTTAAAGTGCTCAGTTAATGCCTCAGCCTGCAGCTAAACAAAACAGAGTTATACATGCAACATATGAGAATCTTACTTCCAAATCTCTCCATAGTTTGCAAGAGAAAATCTGAAGAGATGGGTCTATTTATCTACATATAGCAACTGAATATAAATGCAAACGAAGAGATATATTTTCAATGAAAAACTTTAGATTTTACCACAAAGTTACACGGCAAATAAAGGATGCATAAAGAAAAGAGTATTAAAGAATAAAGAATATTTAGCCCCTTTTCATTGTTTACTAGGGAAATTTTGATGTAATATCTCTTATTATTAACATTAAAGACAAATATAAATTCAAAAGAAAATAGATTTTCTAGGCCTATATCTTAATTATCTCAATACATCGATGAAAAAAAAAATCACTTCAAAGTCACAAGAAAAAATGCATAAAGAAAATATTTTGCATGTGAACCTTTCTGCTGTAATTGTCAAAAAAAAAAATATATATATATATTCGCTGCTGTAATTACCTTTTAACTGTTTTTAATAATGTTTGCAGTTATATATTCACACTCATAATACATACTGTATTATGATACTGTATTATTATAATATATATATTAGTGTTGTCAAATGATGTGTGTGTGCTATGTTTATTTATTATGTATATATAAATACACACACATACAGTATATATTTTGAAAATATTTACATTTATATTATTATATTTTATATTATATATAAATATATTTAATATATAAACATAACATATTTTTCTTTAATATATACATGCATGTGTTTGTATTTATATGTACATAATAAATATACACAGTACACACTCATATATTATGCAAACAAAAACTCTTATTTTGGATGCGATTAATCGCGATTAATCGTTTGACAGCACTAGTTTTGTTTCAAGCACAGAGGAATTGTGGAATTGTCTTGGGCAGACAGCTGAATGTTATATAGCAGACAATTCATAAAATCAATACATGCAAGTCAATTACAGAGGACCGATGGTTGTTATTATAATAATGGCTGTCTGCACCAAACCAAGACTTAACAATAACAGCTTTTTCATATTTATTACCCTAATAACTATTGTTTCTCAGTTTCTGTTCATTAAAAAAAAAAAAGATTAAAATCAAGAAGATGAAAATTATGCTGGATAATTGGGGACCTTCGAGTCAAAAAGTTTAAGAAACACTGTTTTAAACAATTCAGACAGACATCCAAAAAGAAATAAAAAATAAACAGATCATATAATATTTAGCTGTTGCCAGTTAACATTATATGAAGGTCAAAAAAATTAAATGAACTTGATCTTGTTTTAAGCCCTGCTTTGTATCCTATTTGTGGAAAGTGCCCTGCTTACATTCTATGTTTTGGTCACTGCATTTTCTAGCTCCTGGCTTTTGTTTTGCTTGTAAACTAACTCCAATTCCAAAGTTAATTACTAATCAGCTTTAATAGATGGTCTGTTACCCGAGGCTTTGATGCATTTCAGGAAAGTCTCCATGTGTTGGTCGCATTTCGCCTCATCGGCATAGAAATAAGTACGAGCGCTTGTCACGCCTTCACGACGATCGCCAAACTTCCGATGGGCTGTGAACTTCTTCTCCCGGTGGTCAGCTCCTGAAAACAATGTCCAAAAGGGAAAGTTTGACCTTTTACTTCAATATTACAAAAGAAATGGTGCACATACTCACCAGGGCTTTCTTTCTCTGATGAAGACATGCAAGATCTATCAATAAAGAGAGAGACATTGACATTTTTAATAAAACAGGGGACTAATGAAACCAACTACTTGTTCTTTAGGTCTTTTTAGAGACCTTTAGCCAACAAAATGAAGAAACAGCAGTTTCTGTAGAGAGGAATCAATAATAACTGCAGAGGCTGCTATGAAGTCACTTTACTGTGGTGCGCTTCTGCTATTTGTTTCCCTTCTATATTTCAGGGTCAGCACTTAAGAGTCACAAACTGACCCCCGCCTGATGTCTATGCTTATACCCGCATGCATTTAAACTCTCTGCTGTACAACACTGATGCTCAGGCCAGGCATTCAAACCAACTCAAAGGTTACACAGCCACACGGGGCAGTGATTTGCTTAGATTGAGCTCCTGTGATCTCCACATCTTTCGAACAGCACTCACACCAACGCCTCCACTCTTTCCCATCCACCCCCAGAGCCGTGGATACGCTGCATGGGGCGGCTCAATGGAGACAATGTTTTGACGTCTGTAATGTTCCAACAGGAAGGAATGTTGAGATGTTGATGGGGTCATTAGCGGACGGACTCGAGCCCTTCCAGACTTAAAGTGCTCAGTTAATGCCTCAGCCTGCAGCTAAACAAAACAGAGTTATACATGCAACATATGAGAATCTTACTTCCAAATCTCTCCATAGTTTGCAAGAGAAAATCTGAAGAGATGGGTCTATTTATCTACATATAGCAACTGAATATAAATGCAAACGAAGAGATATATTTTCAATGAAAAACTTTAGATTTTACCACAAAGTTACACGGCAAATAAAGGATGCATAAAGAAAAGAGTATTAAAGAATAAAGAATATTTAGCCCCTTTTCATTGTTTACTAGGGAAATTTTGATGTAATATCTCTTATTATTAACATTAAAGACAAATATAAATTCAAAAGAAAATAGATTTTCTAGGCCTATATCTTAATTATCTCAATACATCGATGAAAAAAAAAATCACTTCAAAGTCACAAGAAAAAATGCATAAAGAAAATATTTTGCATGTGAACCTTTCTGCTGTAATTGTCAAAAAAAAAAATATATATATTCGCTGCTGTAATTACCTTTACGCTGTTTTTAATAATGTTTGCAGTTATATATTCACACTCATAATACATACTGTATTATGATACTGTATTATTATAATATATATATTAGTGTTGTCAAATGATGTGTGTGTGCTATGTTTATTTATTATGTATATATAAATACACACACATACAGTATATATTTTGAAAATATTTACATTTATATTATTATATTTTATATTATATATAAATATATTTAATATATAAACATAACATATTTTTCTTTAATATATACATGCATGTGTTTGTATTTATATGTACATAATAAATATACACAGTACACACTCATATATTATGCAAACAAAAACTCTTATTTTGGATGCGATTAATCGCGATTAATCGTTTGACAGCACTAGTTTTGTTTCAAGCACAGAGGAATTGTGGAATTGTCTTGGGCAGACAGCTGAATGTTATATAGCAGACAATTCATAAAATCAATACATGCAAGTCAATTACAGAGGACCGATGGTTGTTATTATAATAATGGCTGTCTGCACCAAACCAAGACTTAACAATAACAGCTTTTTCATACAAAATGATGCATGGCAGGAACGGTGCCTCCGAACTCACGGAATGATCAGCCCTGGGTTCCTGCATATTAGATGGCAGTCTACTCAAATGCCACATCCTCCAGCATTCTCCCTCTATCACACCCTTGATAATGCAGAAAAGCCAAGCTGAGCACTCTATTCTGTATAACAGCATTACAGGATCCATTGGGGTGGATGTTAATGCAATATTGATAGGGGCAGAGGCTCTAAAACACACATCACGAACATAAATTAGCTTTTATTAGCCAGTGACCAGCCAGGGTCCTCTGTGGTTGTAAAGAGCATTTCCAATAAACGCTCCATTTCAGCTCATTTCGTCTGTGAGGCGAGCGATCGTGGTGATCTAGCGCCCCTCTCAAGCGACGGAGAGAACTGCTCTTCACAGCCACAGAGTAATCTGAGGAGGGACGCCTATAAAATTGCTCAGACCTCTGACAGCTGCGTTCAGAAATGAGAGCAGTGATGTGGAGGAGAAGTCCATTTATTGGATCGCACTCTGTATAACTGGCTTTTCCTCATAATCCAAATGGCATATCATCTATATCTCCGTCTCTTTCTCTCTCTCTCCCTCAGTACTCAGGCTATACATTTCATTTATATTTCCAGCAGGAGACCCTCTGGGACAGCACTGACATTCTGTAATTTCCAAAAGGTCAATGACAAGAACAAATGAAGACATTTTTTAATCAAATGTCATAACGTTGACACAATGTAGGTGAGGCAAATGGTTAAGGACCTGGGCTGATAATAGAAAGGTCACAGGTTCAGTTCCAGGTCAGGATGAATGACAAAAAGTTACCTTCAGAATTATTAAGAACAAACCAAGTAGACATACAAGTCTGCATTTCTAACTAGCCCAGACTGCAATTAGCATACAAGTTGCATGAAATGAAAACCGTCTACTATTTGACAAATAATGTGTGTAAATGTTTCAGTAATGCTGACAAACAGGAAACAAATTACATTTGAGAGCATATTTTTAATCTTATTTGGAAAGTTGAATATGCATTGGGTGGTTGATAGGGCATCACAAGAAGTCAAAATCTCTGAATTTGCAAACAGGATTATTATAGTTAATTATGGCTACTTATATTATTGCTAAAACTGAAACAAAAACTATTTATTCGTTCATTCATTCATTCATCAGAGAAGAGATGCTTTGCACCATATTTAGCTACTAGCTATTTTGTATTTTTTAATGCAAAATAAATAAATAAAAACAAATTAAATAAAGCTTAAATAGCATAAAAAAAATTAAAAATGCACAAAACGCACTAAAATTCATAAATGGAAATAAATCAAAACAAAAACAGAATCAAAACCAAATGTATATATTTAACATTAATTTTAAACGTTTAAATAAAACAAAAAAACTAACTAAAATAAAAACTGAAAATATAAATATATTTGGGATGATCTCCATGTTTTGACCAATAACAAAATATCCAGTCATTTTGTTTTCTTTCAGGGGGGTCAGACACCCCTCTCCCCAATAATTCACATAGACATTTGTTCAAATCACTAACCCTAAACACGTGCAATAGTAATAGTGATGCAGGTTTGAAACAAAAAAATAATAATAACCCACTGATATCACAACACTGCATAAACTACTATAAAACATTTGCTGTTGTGGAAACAGAGAGCAGCTCTCTATCTGTATGTGTACCATGAAACAAGATTCCTAAACAGTGAGCATGTTGATACCCTCAACATAAGCCAATCAGAAACAATGGGCCTTGACCGAAACAGCCAATAGCATATCAGCTCTTTGTTTACATCTGTGACAGCAGATCAAATCTCAGTCTATTTCTGTAGGCTCTCCACATGAGCACAAATCACAGCATGGCCATTAACCTCTAGGCCCTCTACCGAAAAGCAGTTAGTGTGATGCAAAGCAGGTCTTAAAGACTAATTCAGGCCGAAAGATTTTGGAATCGTTCTGCCGAGCTAGGAGGATCTAAAAGGGAGAAAGTTTTCAAAACACTTAAGGATTCAACTAAACTAATTGCACAAAACAGCAGGTTGATATTAAAGAGAGCAAAAGTTCTTAATTAGCTGCTTTAAATTAAGCTAATTAAGCACTATAGCTCTATGGAGCAAAATAATTGCGCTCATTTATATTCTGTTCTTATACTTGGTGTGATCTATATCACTGATTTATTTATTTTGCTCTTAATTGGTCAGGTCTGGCTAATGTATTCTGCAAATAAATGCCTGCAGACTAGTTAAATGTTCAGCTGAATGTAAAATTTTCCTATCCATAGAATCTATCTATCTATCTATCTATCTTAAAATAAAATAATGTTAAGCTGAATGTCTTGAGCAACATTCTCCTATGTAGTTGACAGACTTTGCATTTTGTTAAATTGCACACAAATCTTACCAGTCACCTTGGTACCTATGATCGATTGAAGCAGCCGTGAACATGGTAGTTTGTGGATGTAAGGAGCAGAACTACAAGAGAGCACTTACTCCATCTCTTTCCTCTCAGCCTCTTCCTGTGAGAGATCCTCTTCTACACTATAATCCAGCACAGCCCCGACTCCATACGCTTGGTTCTTCTGCACTACAGGCCTGATGGACTGATGGTCCTCTCCCGCCACAAACTGACCGTAGAATGTCATCTTCATAAACTGCTCAAACATATTCTGTCCCAACAACTTTCTGCTGAGGTCCATTATCTGTATGAGACAGAGAGAGTGTTGTCAAGGCATGCACATATATTACAGTATCATCTGAAGTCATCTTGAGCTGAGAGCCCTATATTATTTTAGGTAAGCACTCAATGCATACTTACTAATATTTGAATGATTAAACTGTTTCCCCTTAAACACTACTTGTTATTTAATGCAATGCATACATATTTAAGTGTGGCTTACTGTAGGTGCCTTGCAGTTTGGGGCCACTGTGTATACTGTATATGGGACTAGAGACCATGTCAATCGGAACACAGTTAATTCATGCACTCTAAAAAATGCTGGGTTAAATTCAACCCAGAGCTGGGTAAAATAGGGACAAACCCAGCAACTGGGCGGTTTTGACCCAGCGGTTGGGTTAAATGTTTAACCCAACCTTCTGGGTAGTAACCCAACCGCTGAGTCAAAACAACCCAATTGCTGGGTTTGTCCCTATTTTACCCAGCATTTTTTAGAGTGTGGGACTCTCTTCTAACGAGCTGGTGATTTGAATCAAGTGTGTTGAACAAGGACATGCAAAATATGCGGAGCTGGGGGTCATGAGGACCAAGATTAAGAAACGCTGTTGTAAATGTTGCCTAAAGGTCAAAGAGACTTGCATAAGTCTGAGGTACATTCTGTCCTTGCCAGTACACTCTAAAAAATGCTGGGTTAAATATAACCCAGCGCTGGGTTAAAAAGGGACAAACCCAGCCTCTGGGTTGTTTTGACCCAGCGGTTTGTACACTTTAAAAAATGCTGGGTTAAAAAGGGACAAACCCAGCTATTGGGTTGTTTTGACCCAGCGGTTGGGTTCAAAACATCCCAACCACTGGGTCAAAACAACCCAATAGCTGGGTTTGTCCCTTTTTAACCCAGCGCTGGGTTATCTTTAACCCAGCATTTTTTTAGAGAGTGTATAATCTTGGCTCTAGTAACTACACACTAACCACATGACTGCTCCCTGGCAAGATGCCATTCCTGCCAATCATCTGGGACAATGCCACAGGAGTAATTCCAGACCGGAACATGGAAGTCTTTCATACACAGTACAGTACTAGAACAGGATGCCTCTCCTTTTTGGTTAATATAACTATATAAGCATTAAATACATTACATACCTCTTTATTCTTATCAACCAGGATGTCATAGGAGCACAGTTTGAAAACCACCAAGCTTCTAAGCAACTCAAGAGTGTCTTTGCTCTTGTAGGCTCCTTTGGTCTGTTCAAAGTCAATGGAGATCTTGTTACTGTAAGGTGCATGCTCTCTGCTGTCCACGGACTCGTCTTCTGTGTTTGTTTTGGTTGGATGTAAGGCTTGCACACTCCGATGATGGCGAGTGGAGATCACCAAACTCCTGTCAAGAGTCGCGCGCCCAAAGGCAGGGAGAGTTTTGCGGAGAGACATCAGTTCAAGACTTCTGTACAGACCACAGATACAAAGAAATCTCCTTCACCCTGTTATTATATTTAATGCAACCTGTGGGGTCCCGCCCATATTCAAATCTGGGCTAAAGGATTGACACAAATCCAGTGACGTTTCTGTTTACCAACATGTGCTGCCATAAAAGGGATGCTGTTGCATAAACGTTCCGTGACGTAAATATTACAGTTTTATAATTCCGAGATGGTACATAAATGTACAAATTTGTTTAGTTTGACTTTCAGGGTGCACATGCAACGTGTGGGTTTCGCTAATGCAGAAAAAAAACTATTCACCGAGGATTTTATTTAAAATATCCTGTTGTTGCTCTCTTTGTCGTTTAGTTTGAGAATGTTTCGTTTTGCTCTTGCAGCTGTGTTTGTGACGTAAACGTTTGTTGTGCATGTTCTATGAAGTTAACAGAGGGGGGAGCCGTTGCATTGTTAAAGTAATTCACTTTACAAGACTGGGGGGGAAAAACTACTTAGCTAAGCTGACAAAACTTATGGAGATGTCCAAAAGTTATTCATAAACAAAATAAAATAACATTTTGTTTACTTACTCAGACCGCAAAAGTTTAGGTCCGGGTTAGCCTGTATTATAATTTACAAAAATGATATTAATAAACCATATTAAGTCTATATCATCATAAATGAGGGGAAGAAGCTGTAATTGATCAATCTTAATGTACAGTAACTATGCAAGAATGCATGCATTTGTTTAGCTATTTGTGAAAATGACCACATAAATAATATGAAACAGGTCAAAAACCAACTTTAAAAAAAAAGGTCAATCTGGCATGTTGAATGCTTTTAAATAAAAATCTTAGCTGTACAAATATTTGTTCTGCGTGACTTAAATCCAATATTACCACATGCACATATGTAGTAAGTTTATAACCCACTAGTATTTATATATAGACCGGGACGTTTTAACAAAAAGACTACACTCTAAAAAATGCTGGGTTAAATACAACCCAGTGCTGGGTAAAATAGGGACAAACCCAGCAATTGGGTTGTTTTGACCCAGCGTTTGGGTTACTACCCAGAAGGTTGGGTTAAACATTTAAACATTTAACCCAAACGCTGGGTCAAAACAACCCAATTGCTGGGTTTGTCCCTATTTTACCCAGCACTGGGTTGTATTTACAGTAACTATGCAAGAATGCATGCATTTGTTTAGCTATTTGTGAAAATGACCACATAAATAATATGAAACAGGTCAAAAACCAACTTTAAAAAAAAAGGTCAATCTGGCATGTTGAATGCTTTTAAATAAAAATCTTAGCTGTACAAATATTTATTCTGCGTGACTTAAATCCAATATTACCACATGCACATATGTAGTAAGTTTATAACCCACTAGTATTTATATATAGACCGGGACGTTTTAACAAAAAGACTACACTCTAAAAAAATGCTGGGTTAAATACAACCCAGTGCTGGGTAAAATAGGGACAAACCCAGCAATTGGGTTGTATTTAACCCAGCATTTTTTAGAGTGTATGCTAATATATTTATCTGTTTACTTCTATTCGTTTATTTACTTTTCAAATTTCAATATTTCTCTTATAGTGGTTATAATTACGGGTAGGTAGTTATTATATTACATTAAACAACTAAAGTTTATTACATGGGTACGCGGTACTTGTGCGCGCGTGCGCATTAATGAGGAGACGAGACTGGCAGCGCGTTTGACGGGGCAGTAAGGGGGGCTGGATGGGTCCATGGTCCCAAGTCCTGAGCATATACACTATAAGGTTGGGTTAAACATTTAAACATTTAACCCAAACGCTGGGTCAAAACAACCCAATTGCTGGGTTTGTCCCTATTTTACCCAGCACTGGGTTGTATTTAACCCAGCATTTTTTAGAGTGTATGCTAATATATTTATCTGTTTACTTCTATTCGTTTATTTACTTTTCAAATTTCAATATTTCTCTTTTAGTGGTTATAATTACGGGTAGGTAGTTATTATATTACATTAAACAACTAAAGTTTATTACATGGGTACGCGGTACTTGTGCGCGCGTGCGCATTAATGAGGAGACGAGACTGGCAGCGCGTTTGACGGGGCAGTAAGGGGGGCTGGATGGGTCCATGGTCCCAAGTCCTGAGCATATACACTATAGTCACACCCACTCGATGAGGAGCTGCTCGGGTGGTTTCGGTCTGAATTTGGGAAGCCGCTGCACGCCAAAGAGAGCACCGAATTCCCAAGAGCCAGAGAGCCAGAGATAGGATCACTAATTAGGAATGTCCCTTCTGAAAAGAGAACAACGATCCGTTTTAAAGTTCCCGTTTCTTTTCCAAAATGGACGTACTTAAAGTTTTGCAGAGCTTTTTTTTGTTTTTCTTGACACGTTCTGAAGCAGCATATCCTCTCTGAAAATCTGCATTTTGGAAATCATAGCGGGAAATTGGGAATACCAGGGTCTCAGAAGTTTCCAACAATGCACCAGTTTCGTCCACCAGTGTTTGGAGCGCATACTAAAAGCAGAAGTTCTCCTCTGGAACTGGGGCTGGACGGAGGGAATAACTGTTTGGTTTTATAACTTCTGTGCGCCCTCTCCTCCTCTTTTCTCTTCTCTGCCTCAGCCCTTGGAGTCTGAAAGCGAGTGGGTAAACGATTTATGCGGATAAAATAACTTTCAAACGATTGAAGTCGACGGTTTTGAGACTTAGAAGGTCATAACCCATCTGAACTTCTAGAGATTGTAAAGAAAAGGAATGCTGAGCAGAAGAGGCGCATGGAGAGATGCTGTTTCTTCTACCATGGATCTAAAGGGCACTTTAGCGGTTTTATTGCTTTTGCTTCTATGCTTATGCCCTGTTTTCAGTCAAGAACTCAATCCAAAGGGTAGGAACGTGTGCAAAGTTCCAGGGTAAGTCGGATGAATAACGTCTAGGGGGGGAATAAAAGAAAGCATTAATGTCTTCTGATCATAGGGTAGACCCGATGCATGATATCAAGCAAGTACAAAGGCCTTATGCGTTTGAAAATCAAATGCTATTAAATTAAGGTTTATTGAATGCAGCAGTAATTAATGACAATTAAACACTAGGCCCATCACATAACGAGGTATTTAAATTAAGAGTTAAAAATGTAAAAGTTAAACATGACATATATTTTTTTGTTTTTAAAGTGAAAGGAGAGGTTTGTTATTTCGCTATATGTTTGCTATAACACTAATTAATCACTATATATGAAAGTGCACAGCAATAAGTGACTTTTCAAACTGTACACACGTTGTTTGTGATGTTGTTCCAAATACAAATGCGTTTGTGTCAGTCATCCTGTTTCACATCTGGGTCTGACACACGTTAAGGGATAGGGGGCGACACCAAACACTCCAGCAATTAACAATAATACTTAACAAAAGTAGTTGAGCATGGTGAACCTGGAAATAATCTCTAATATAAATATAGAAATAATAATAATAATATATATATATTGGTTTTATTGCTCTTTCTCCAACATGTTTTAATAATCATACAAAATGACATTGTGAGATGCATGATTTTAATTCAAAGCACTATATGTTATATAAAACAGCTGGATTTTGATGTTTAGGTGTTTATCTCAAAATGATGTTGTATTTCTTCTCACTAGGCATTTTAGGGGAATTCTACTAGCAGTGTTAAGCACTGAATGGTTGTTTAAAAGTTTGTTTACTTTGTGATTTCTGGCTCCAGATGGCTATCGCTGTACTTGAGATCAGAATGGAAACCACCAGATATGATCTAGTTTGTATTCTCACAAACAGAGATTCTCACCCACCACAGACGTTGACAGGAAGTTCATGTTCATTTTACAAACTTGCTCAGAAATTCCACACAGGACTTTATTGTTGCTGAATCAAGTTTGGCCCCCCCAGCTGTTGACTGATGCTCAATTTCCATTTGTTTAAGCTTTCATCCACGGTCCTAGCTTCGCGTTCTGGCTGCGGTGTGTATGTTGGGTTTGACAGAGCAGAGAAGTCAGGGCTGTGGTGTAGATCATGTCTGGCTAAGACACGCACACATAGGCTAAACAAACTCCGACTGAAGGCAGAGAGCGGCCCCCACACTTCAGAGGAAGCCAAAGTGTGGACAAGGCCTCTCTGGGGTCACATGTGGAGGAATATGAGGGGCGGCATATGTCTTATATCCAAGGAACACTTAGAGAGTATAAAATTTTAAGGGGAAGCCACTTGAAGTAGAGATAGCGGGGATAATTTGAAAGGTTTAGAGAAGAGATGAATCATTTTGTTTTTCATGCATGGATTGTAAGAGAGTCTTTAAATGAAGCTGCACTTACACATATTTTCCATTGAATCGCTTGATATACACTCAGTTCAAAAGTTTGGGGTTGGTAAAAAGTGTCTTACGCTCTCCAAGGCTGCATTTATTTGATCAAAAATACAGTAAAAACAGTAATATCGTGAAATATTATTATAATTTAAAATAGCACTTTTCTATTTCAATATATTTTAAAATATAATTTATTAATGTGATCTATAAGCAGAATTTTTAGCATCATTATTCCAGTCTTCAGTGTCACATGATCCTTTACAATTCATTCTAATACATAATACTTGTTATTATTATCGGTGTTGAAAACAGTTGATAAAAACTGGTACACATTTTTCTGTATTCTTTGATAAACAAAAGAACAGCATAATTTCAAAAAGATTTTTGTAACATTATGCATGTATTTACTGACATTTTTTGATCAATTTAATGCATCCTTGCCAAATAAAAGCATAAATTTCTTTCCAAGAAAGAAAGAAAGAAAGAAAGAAAGAAAAACAAAGTTTGAAAAAAAATTTTTTGTTTTAAATAAAGTCTTCTGTAACATTGTAAATGTCTTTACTGTCACCTTTAATCATGTCTCCTTGTTGAATAAAGTATTAATTTTCTTTAAAAAAACTGGCCTAAACCTTTGAACAGTAGTATATTAATCTGCAAACATGCATGCTAAAACCTTAAGATAATTGTGTTGTGGTGCTCATATGGGAGAAATGGGTTAAATTCCAGTCCTTATTGTGTCCCAACCCCATTCCTCGCTCTTCCTCCCATCATTTTCTGTCAACGAAATGCATGTAAGTTGCTGCAGCAGGCCTGTTGTGAGATGCTTTGAATAAAACACCCACCGCAGACACATGCAAAATTCCGTCGGGGTCATATGTGATGGATTAAAAGTAATTCAAGCAAAAGAAATTAAAATTCTGTCATCATTTACTCACACTCATCTCGTTCCAATCCCGTATGACTTACTTTCTTCTGTGGAACACAAAGGAGATGCATATGACTCATGCACTATATTTCAATTCTTCTGAAGCTGTAAGATAAGTGAACCAAATTTAAGTCATTAGTCACTGAATATGTATTCAGAATTGGTGCATGAAGAACTGGGAATGAGATTGAGAGTTCTTTGTGTTTTTTTAACGGATACCGACATTTTATATTTTGGATTTAGAAGAACATACTGCGTTTAAACAAGCTCAATTTAATATTCGGAAAGGCTATTTCAAAGCTTTCTATTTATATGGAGTCCAGACTGTTTATTAGACTGGCCTAATGAAGGACATTTGCATTGCTAATCAAATCAGGCCTTATTTGGGTTCCAGCCGCTCATTTGACGATGCAACAAAGTTATTGCTTCAAACGGCTCGTCTGGTTCGCATGACTGCTGTCAGCGAGAGGGTGGAGAATGGAATGAATGCTCACGCTTGTGTTTGTGCGACTGGATGCGAGTCAGTGTATGTTCACTATCTGAAACATCTGCGCTTGTGAAGCTACAGATGGCATCCAGACATTTGCAATATTCCTCAAGAGCCACATGCCTAAATCTCTCATGGACGGTTGAGACTTTGGTCAAGGCATTTGCAAAATATGCTGATGCAAGATGCTGTCCTTCCAGATAGCAGCTTAATGTAATATAGATTGAATATTCCTTAACCAATAAGAGAGTGCACTTCATTTGACCTTGATTTGTCATCTTATCTTCAGGTCACCAGGGTTTACATGCTGCAGTGGATGGGCGCAGCAAGGCGAGGAGTGTTTAACGCGTAAGTGTCATTTCTTGTATGTTAGATCACTTCCCGAGTGTCACTTGATTTATATCTTGATTATGTCCTTCTCCCCTCAGCTCTCTGCGAAGGTAACTTCACTTGTAATGAGAACGAGGTGTGTGTCCGACCAAACGAATGCCGCTGTCGTCATGGATATTTTGGGGCAAGTTGTGACACAAGTGAGTTCATCAAGCTCATTTTAATTGTTAAAAAATATTTTTTTGCTTTTTACTCGATGTTAGTCAGCTTTGAGGTCATTTATATGCTCATATAGCTACAATTTATAAAGATGTGCATTCAAAATGTACATTGTTTCTTTTCCAAGTAAGTGGACTTAAAATACTTTTTCCAATAAGTTGCTATTGAAAAAATGTCCCAAATCAGCAAATCATAAAGTTGCTAAGCTATGATCAAAACTAAAGGCTATTTCTAAAAATAGTCAAATCTTTCAGTGTTCCAAACCAGATTCTACTTGTGAAGGCTTGTACTTGTTAATTGTAAAGAAATTGTGTGAAAAATTAACAGCACTGTTAACAATTTCAGCAGAATTTAAAGACAACATGACTTCAAAATTGAGCCATTTGACTCTATTTGAATATGTCTCTTATTCTAAAGAAGAAATATCATAATTGTTCATAATTTTCATAAAGTTCCTTCACCTCTGAATTGACTTTTCAATTCTAATGATGAAATCAAGGCCACTTGAATAGGAAAAAGTCATATTGATCAATAATATTTATTTAACTTCACTACTATTCAAAAGTTTGGGGTAAGTAACTTTTTTTTATGAAATTAATAATTTATTTAGCAAGGATGCATCAAACTAATATAAAGTGACAGTAAAGACATTTTTTTCCATTTCAAATCAATGCTGTTCTTTTGAACCTTCTATTCATCAAAGTATCTTTGTAGAAATTAGTTTTTTCAATGTCCACTAAAATATTAAGCAGCAGTTTTTAATGTCAATAATAATAATAATAATAATAATAGAACATGTTTCTTGACTGCCATATCAGCATATTAGAATGATTTCTGAAGGATCATGTGAAGACTGGAGTATTCAGCTTTGCATCATAGGAATAAATTACATTTTAAAAAAATATATCAAGATTGTAATAACAATATTACTGTTTTTACTTGTATTTTGAGCAAATAAATGCACCTTGGTCAGCATAAGAGACTTTTTTTCAACAAAAAAAAAAGAATCCCCAGACTGGTAGTGAATGGTAGTGTAGATACAATATAACTCACATATAATAAGCATACTAGTATGCAATATTACAGTTTTTACTGTATTTTGAGCAAATAAATGCACCTTGGTGAGCATAAGAGACTTAAAAAAAATACAAAATCCCCAGACTGGTAGTGAATGGTAGTGTAGATACAATATAACTCACATATAATAAGCATACTAGTATGCAATATTACAGTTTTTACTGTATTTTGAGCAAATAAATGCACCTTGGTGAGCATAAGAGACTTAAAAAAAACAGACTGGTAGTGAATGGTAGCATATATACAGTAAAGACATTTTTTTCCATTTCAAATCAATGCTGTTCTTTTGAACCTTCTATTCATCAAAGTATCTTTGTAGAAATTAGTTTTTTCAATGTCCACTAAAATATTAAGCAGCAGTTTTTAATGTCAATAATAATAATAATAATAATAATAATAATAGAACATGTTTCTTGACTGCCATATCAGCATATTAGAATGATTTCTGAAGGATCATGTGAAGACTGGAGTATTCAGCTTTGCATCATAGGAATAAATTACATTTTAAAAAAATATATCAAGATTGTAATAACAATATTACTGTTTTTACTTGTATTTTGAGCAAATAAATGCACCTTGGTCAGCATAAGAGACTTTTTTTCAACAAAAAAAAAAGAATCCCCAGACTGGTAGTGAATGGTAGTGTAGATACAATATAACTCACATATAATAAGCATACTAGTATGCAATATTACAGTTTTTACTGTATTTTGAGCAAATAAATGCACCTTGGTGAGCATAAGAGACTTAAAAAAAATACAAAATCCCCAGACTGGTAGTGAATGGTAGTGTAGATACAATATAACACACATATGATAAGCATAATAGTATGCAATGTTACTGTTTTTACTGTATTTTGAGCAAATAAATGCACCTTGGTGAGCATAAGAGACTTAAAAAAACAGACTGGTAGTGAATGGTAGCGTATATACAATATAACACACATATAATAAGCTTTTTGTTAACAAACTAGACATGTTATACAGTGGCGAAAGAACAATTTTCACTGAGCAATCTGAGTTTTATAATCAACATAAAATATTGTCTAAAATACTTTTACAACAAGCTGAAAAAAATTCTTTCACCTTCCCAGTTGCACAGTAAATATGTTTCTTTTCCTTTGACACTGTGGATAAGCATAATAGTATGCAATGTTACTGTTTTTACTGTATTTTGAGCAAATAAATGCACCTTGGTGAGCATAAGAGACTTAAAAAAAACAGACTGGTAGTGAATGGTAGCATATATACAATATAACACACATATAATAAGCTTTTTGTTAACAAACTAGACATGTTATACAGTGGTGAAAGAACAATTTTCACTGAGCAATCTGAGTTTTATAATCAACATAAAATATTGTCTAAAATACTTTTACAACAAGCTGAAAAAAATTCTTTCAGCTTCCCAGTTGCACAGTAAATATGTTTCTTTTCCTTTGACACTGTGCTTTTTCTGACTCCTCTAGAGTGTCCCGCTCAGTTCTGGGGTCCAGACTGCAAGGGCATGTGCACGTGTCACCCTAACGGTAAATGCGACGACGTGACCGGGAAGTGCACGTGCTACCCAAACCGCTGGGGTGAGAACTGCCAGAAGCCCTGCAACTGTCAGAAAGGGAAATGTGGCCAGGAGACGGGCAAATGCACCTGCCATGCCGGGTACTGGGGGCCGCAGTGCAATAACAACTGCTACTGCAGCATCAACTCACTGTGCGACCAGAACACGGGCCGGTGCATCTGCAACCCCGGCTGGTTCGGCCGGAACTGCGGCGCTCAGTGTGTATGTAACAACTCGCCTTGTGAGCAGTTTACGGGCCGATGTCAGTGCAGAGAGAGGCTCTGGGGTCAGCACTGTGAACGGCACTGTCAGTGCGCCAATGGGAAGTGTAACCCTGTGGATGGATCGTGTACCTGTAAACCCGGATACAGAGGAAAACAATGCCGGGAGCCGTGTCCAGCTGGATTCTATGGACAGAACTGCAAAAACAAGTGAGAAAAAAAATTATGTAGAGTACAATAAGTATTTTATGCTTACTGTGGCTGCATTTATTTCACCAAAAATACAGTAAAATAAAAATACAGTAACCAAAAATACTGTTTAAAAAATTACAGTAAATTTTTTTTAAATATTGTGAAATATTATTTCGATTTCAAAGGACTATTTTATATTTTGAAATATTTTAAAAGTAAATGTATTTATTTATGATGCAAAGCTGAATTTTCAGCATCATTACTCCAGTGTCTTAAGTATCACATGATCCTTCAGAAATGATTCTAATATGCTGATTTACTCCTCAATAAACATTCTGTATTATTAAATCTCAATGCTGAAAAAAGTTTTGCTGCTTAATATTTTGTGGAAACGGTGATGTTATATGATATACTACCATACACAAAAGTGGTAAGTAAGATTTTAAAAAATAAAAAAAGGGAAATATTTTTTTTCTAGCAAGGGTGCATTAAATTGATCAAAAGTCACAGTACAGACATTTATAATATTACAAAAGATTTATATTTCAAATAAATGCAGTTGTTTTGAACTTTCTATCATCTATTCATCAAAGAATCCTGAAAAAAATTATATTAGAGTTACCACAAAAATGTTAAGCAGCAAAAACTCAATATTGATAATATTAAGAACCATTATTTACAACTGAGCACCAATAATAAAAGCATAAAATCAGCGTATTTCACAATATTACTTTTCAAAACAGTAAAAAAAAAATGTGTACAGAATATTGGTGTTTATTTTTATGATGCAAAGCTGAGCTTAATATTTTTGTAATTTTATTGCCATAACATCATTGAACAAATATATATATTTGTTAGTTTTGCAATACAAATGTCAAAAAATTCTTAAATCAAATAAAAAAAAAATCTTAAATCAAGATATTACTTGAAAAGCAAAATGACATAAGATATTGTTTTCTGAATAAAATATCAAAATTAAGTGAGTTTAAAAAAAAATTGCAATAATAGAGTAAGAACAATATTCTTGTTTTCCTTTTGAATTAAGTAGATTTTTTTCTGACCTTACTGGCAGATATTTGTCCTTGTTTTAATAATAATTAATAATTTATTTTTGTTTTAAACATAAACTCACATCATTTTGATTTAAAAACAAGACTTAATATCCAAAGTATTTTTGTTTAGATATCTGACAAGACAAAAGTACTGAGTAAGAAATGTTTTTTTGGTATATTGGTTTTGACTGTCTTTTCTTGTTTCTGTTGCTCCAGATGTGGCCACTGTAAAGGCCAGCAGCCCTGTAAGGTGACGGAGGGTCACTGTGAAACGTGTGCGAGCGGCTGGAACGGGACAAAATGTGATCAGATGTGTGCAGAGGGTTACTTCGGAGAGAACTGTAAGGATCAGTGTCCGCCGTGCAAAGACGGTCACTTCTGCAACCGGATCAACGGGAAGTGTTCCCACTGCAATCCCGGCTGGATTGGAGATCGGTACACAATTTTGGCCATTGTAGCCAACTGTTATATAAAAAAAAATAAAGCTGTTAATGAAACAAGAACAAAACAAAAATACAAAGTTGACAAGTGAGGGGGGAATTGACTAAAAATAAGAATTATGTCTATTGACAGCGCTGTTTATTTACATATACTATCTGCATTGTTTTTAGTGAAGCACCCACTTAAGGAATTATGCACATCAAATAATAATAGAAACATAAATTGAAGTACACAAAACCATTTATACATCAATACACTACCAACTAAGACATTTGTGGTTGGTAAGATGTTTTAGTGTTTATGAAAGAAGTCTCTTGTGCTCATCAAGGCTGCATTTATTTAATTAAGAACTGTAAAATTTTAAAATATTATAATAATTTCAAATAATCATGTTCTATTTTAATATATTTTAAAATGTAATTTATTCCCGTGATATAAAGCTGAATTGTCAGCATCATTACTCCAGTCTTCAGTGTCACATAATCCCTCAGAAATCATTCTGATATGATGAGTTGCTGCTTAAGAATCTTTTATTATAATCAATGAAAACAGTTGTGGAAATATCATACCCAATAGTGGAAGTGTACCAAGTGTACCAATTCATCTCTGAAAGTTTTCACATGTTGCTGCTCTTTAACTCTTTCCCCGCCAGCATTTTTTTAAAAAGTTGCCAGCCACCGCCAGCGATTTTGATGATTTTCACTAAAATTTGATGACCTCCAGAATATTTTGCTGTATGAATATTTTAATATGCGATACACCAAAATAAAGATCAGAGCCTCTACTTTTAAACAGTTTTATTCTAACTTAAAGCATTCTTTTTTATCAACACTTGAATATAGGTAGGTTTCATAAAAATTCATAATTTTGAGCAAAATTAAATTTTTATCAAAAACTACATCTGGGGAATATTCAGTACAATTATCAAAGCATAAATCCAGTAAATCGCTTCTATCAACACCTCCATAGCTTGCACAGACATATACCACTTCCTGGATCAACATTTTACTCTGTAACATTATGCAGTTTTCATTTATATACTGCCATTGCCGATGATCGCATTATTTTTCATACGCATCTCTTAACATAAGAGATTGCTCGTTTCTCCGTCCTGTACACATGTGTTTTTGTTCGGGAGGTTTTGTACTCGTTCAGAAGATGTGTAATAGCGCCCCCTAGTGTATAACAGTGAAAACACGAAAAGCCGTAAAAACTCGTCTTTGGCGGGGAAGCTTTGTCTTCTAATAGACGAGATAACTCGTCAATGGCGGGGAAAGAGTTAAAGGGTTAGTTCACCCAAAAATTATGTCATTAATTACTCACCCTCGTGTTGTTCCAAACCTGTAAGACCTTCGTTCATCTTCGGAACACAATTTAAGATATTTTTTATGAAATCTGAGGGCTCTCTGACCCTCCCATAGACAGCAAGGTAACTACCACGTTCAAGGTCCAGAAAAGTACCAAGATGATCGACAAAGTAGTCCGTGTGACATCAGTGGTTCAACTGTAAAGTTACGAAGCTACGAGAATACTGTTTTGTGCAAAGAAAACAAAAATACACACGCTCGCGTCATGATACTGTCATGAACGCACGTCCAAAGTGACACAGTAGAGACGAAAATGTGGAATAAAGTCGTTATTTTTGTTTTCTTTGCGCAAAAAAATATTCTCGTAGCTTCGTAACTTTACAGTTGAACCACTGATGTCACACGGACTACTTTGTCGATCATCTTGGTACTTTTCTGGACCTTGAACGTGGTAGTTACCTTGCTGTCTATGGGAGGGTCAGAGAGCCCTCAGATTTCATCAAAAATATCTAAAATTGTGTTCCGAAGATGAATGAAGGTCTTACGGGTTTGGAACAACACGAGGGTGAGTAATTAATGACAGCATTTTCATTTTTGGGTGAACTAACCCTTTAAGTATTTTCTTGGAGATTGTTTTGATGAAAACTAAAATCAAATTTGAAATTGACCAGCATTTGTATAACCTCTTCCTCTTTCTCTCTCTGTATTCAGCTGTGAGGTGCGCTGTCCTAATGGCACGTATGGAGAAAACTGTGAAAAAGACTGCAGCCATTGTTTTAATGGAGACTGCCATTTTTCCACAGGAGAGTGTCTCTGTGACCCTGGCTTCTATGGGACATAGTAAGTCACATCTGAGTCATGCACAAATTAAGGTCATCTTGATATCTAGGTCTGTTTTCATTAACCAATGAATCATCCTGAGTCATCCTAAACTGTTTAAAGATGAGTAAACATTTAAACAAATTACAGTGTGCAAAACAGGACACCAAAAGTGATTAAATGTGCATCGATGCTTTGTAAAAAGAGGCACTAAACATGTCCATCATAGAAAGAAATGATGATCCTAAGAGGAGCATCACATTAACACATAATTGTATGTTTTGTGAGGAAAAGCATATCTTTGCCCTTATACCAGAAAGAAAGCAGTTTTGATACTCTATCTATAATTACGATTGCAGGACTTATATTTTGAATATTTTGAGTGTGAATCACTTAAATGTTCAGATTTCACTTAAACTTTGTACAGAAGATAATTTCAGTCTTACGGTATCTGTTTTTTTGGTTGATCAACTTTTTATTTAAAAATATTTATGTAATGGCAAATCTGAATTTTCATTCTAATATGCTGATTTGCTGCTTAAGAATCATTTATTACTTATTATAATCAATGTTGTAAATAGTTGAGCTGCTTAACATTTTTGTGGAAACCTTTACAGTTGTTTTTTTTCAGAACTCTGATGAATAGAAAGTAAAAAAAACGCATTTATTTGAAATCGACATCTTTATAGACTTAGATTTCTGTTTATTTCTTAATCCAATAAAAAAAAAAAATGTACTGTCACTTTTTATCTATTTAATGCATCCTTGCTGAATACAAGTATTAAGTGCATTTAAATAACAATCCTACTGACTTCAAACTTTTGAATGATAGTGAAAAATTAAATAAACAAATACGAAGTGTTAGAATATTCAGCTTTCACATCTAAAATGGCCAACAGTGATATCCTTGTAATATCTGCAAATTACTTTATTTCACTTGATCAGATTATTTCAATCTATCTGTTGAGTAAGACCAATCTAAATATTAAACACTATTGAAAATGATTCTAATATTTACCACAAACTACACTTGAATCATATCATACCTTTATTTTCGGTCAGAGAACACATTGAAATAGAATTCATTGTTACTTAAAACTTGTTTTCTCAGAAAGCCACTTTAAAATGTTTTGTCGGTTTCAGTTTAGAGTCTTTAAATGAGAATATCTGTTCTTGTTTCATTCATTGCAAATGCTAAATTCCTCTTCCCTGTTCTTGCATTTCCAATATCAACAGAATTGCCTTTAATTCCCCAAGCAAGCTGCCTTGTTCCATTTTCACTGGAAGCTCCTGTTGCTATGTGCACACAATGCTTGTATTGATTTTTGATTCATCAGTGTTGTTTATGTGCTCTTTGTATTCCTCTTCATTTTAGCTGCAACCTGACCTGTGAGTTGGGTCAGTTTGGAGTGAACTGTGCCCAGGTCTGTCCATGTCACGACAAGAACTGCAACCCAGTGTCAGGAGCCTGCAACCTATGTAAGAAACCCTCCCTGACCCTCTTTAGGAAAAGCAAATGTAATTTCTCGAGCTTTCTGTGATATCATTTGCTATGGAGACACAGAAGAACTCCTAAAGTGTTAAGACATATTTGTGGGGTCCAGCATCAGTCATATTTTCCATTACGTTAAAGGGAGGGAGGGGGGGGGATGGACAGCTGCCCAGTTGACGCCAAGGTCAACTTAAGATTCAACCTTTTGACTCCCAACGGATTTGCGAGCACGTCGGTTACTAAAGGTGGAACATTTTAGATACAGCAAATGCAGCATGACATCACGTCATGATCATTTTACACATTATGCATTGTATAACAGCCACCCTGATTTTTCCAGGCTAAACAGTTTTTGTCATTGGTGTGCAAAATGGGTATTTTTCCCCCAAAAAATATAAAATTCCATACAGGGCAAAAAAAAGTACCATTAAAGTACTTCACAATATCAGCTTCTAAACCATTAATGGTGTGTCGCTTTCCATTAAAATATGTAAATATATCTCTATACAAGAAGACTTATTTTCAGAGTATACATCTTTACCTAAAGCCTTTATATATAATGCATTATAAAGGTATTCATAAAGTACATTCTAATGCATTATATATTTTCATAAATAATTGCAAACAAATATATTATAATATTTGAAGGTTTGTTTGTCAGGTGTTTTAATGCATTATACTTTATAAGAGTATAACAATGAAAAAATAAGTTTTAGAATGTATTGTAACTGTTGAGGTCATACAATGCATTATAAGGCATAACTAATGTATAAAAAACTACTTTTGGAATGATCTTTAAGTAAAGTGTTACCATATTTTTTCCTACCCCATTGACAAGTACTTTTTGTCTTGTTAAGCAAAAGTTTTGTTAGGTTTATGCTTAAAACGATACAAAATATTTGCCTTTGGAGTAAGAAAAATACATTTATTTCCAAGATATATTCTCTGAAAACAAGCCTGATTATCCTATAAATGTATCTTATTTTATCAATGTTAATATATTTTTACAAAAACGTGCTGTTTACCAAAACATCTGAATAATCAAGAAAAGCAACACTTTCATAACCTAATAAAAAACATTTCCCAGAAAATACAATTGTTAGCTAGAATGCTAATGAAAAAGCATATTTGTATTTTTTTTGGCAGTACATAGGGTTTGTGTGCTTTATTCGAAGTTGTCGAAGTCGTTTGATTGCTTTGCGTGAGATACAGACCCAAAATTCAATTCATCACTCACTACTCTTTAGGCTAGTGTATTTATAAGGCTCATTAACTTCAATGCAGCATAATCTTCAATATCACTGGATTAAAGTTATTTCTGGATTAAAGAATGAGGTTAAAATCATTCGTTTTTCTTAAAAAAAATCTATGAGAAGCTTGTTGTGCAGGCAAATGAAAACACAGTTGCTATTGGTAACATGCCTGCGTAGTCCTCACTATGTAGGTCACTGCCGTAGACAGCAGCAGTTTAACATGGCGGCCCTGATGGTGATTCCAGAGTGGTGTCTTATTTTTACGGCTGTGTTTTTTGGCTCTTTTCCTGCCTGCTCATCGAGTTAGTGAGAGCCGAGGTTGTTTCACACAGCTGAGAGAAATACTACAGGAAGAGAGCAAGAGAGAGAGAGACAGTAATGAGGAAAGGTGTGGGTCAGCAGAGGTTTCACAGGGACCTGAGTGAAGGCAGTAATGAAGTCACCGTGGCCGACCTCAATGGGGCCTTCCTCGAACACAGCTGTGCTTTCAGGACATGTGTGGATGTGCCCACACCCGGACTGAGCTCCACACTTCTGTGACAGAATCTACAGCACAAATCAAAGAGTCAAATGGGTTGTCATCAGTTATTATGCTTTAACTGTTTTCAGTTGGTTTTTAGAAGCAAATGTTTGCACAAGGAATATTATGAGAGGAATATTTGGGTTCAGCTGAAAATCATTTCTGTTTAACAAAAAGGAGTAGCTCACTCCAAAATGAACATTTGCTGAAAATGTACTCTCCCTCAGGCCATCCAAAATGTAGATTCGTTTTTTATTTTTCCAGAAAAGACTGAAGAAATTTAGCATTTGATCACGTGCTCACTAATGGATCCTCTTCAGTGAATGGGTGCCGTCAGAATGAGAGTCCAAACAGCTGATAAAAACATCACAGTAACCCACAAGTAATCCACACAACTCCAGTCCATCGATTAATATCTTGTGAATAGAACGACTGTGTCTCTGTAAGAAACTAATTTATCAAGATGTTTTTTAACTTCAAGCGTCTATCCTTAATATTGTTTTCTCTCCAATAAAAAAAGTAGTCTAATCTGAATCAGGAGAGAAATGTGCACAGATCAAGCACCGTTTACAAGTAAAAACCGTTCAAAACCGTTGTTATCAAATACATGGATGAATATTGATGTGAGAGGACAACAGAGGATGGACTTTTTCATTGGGGAAACGATATTATGGATTATGGACTTATATTTTCGCCAGAAGTGATGGTTTAAAGTTAAAACACCTTAATGTTTCTTATAACACTGAGCTTGAGAGACTGGAGTGGTGTGGACTATTATGATGTTTTTATCAGCTGTTTAGACTCTCATTCTGACGGCACCCATTCACTGCAGTGGATCCATTGGTGAGCAAGTGATGTAATGCTAGATTTCCCCAAATCTGTTCTGAAGAACTGATGAAGAAACTCATTCACATCGTGGATGACCTGAGGTTGAGTAAATGTATTGCAAATTTAAATTTTTGGGTGAACTATTCCTTTAAATCTGAAGTACACATTTAATACGGCTTTACCTTTGGACATTTTTGAAGTTGCAAAAATATAAAAAATTACATAACATGTTGGATGCACCATATTTTTCGTCTGGATCATCCAAGGCCAGTAATTATTTCAGTATGTATTATTGAGCTTATAACGATGGACGATCCAGACTACGGTGAATCCAACAGCTGAAATTCTTCATTCTCACCAGTGCCAAATTAAGCATCCCAACATTGTCTATGTTTATGAACGGAAGAGCCAAATAGCTACACTTTATGCTCCAGTGATAATGCCTGTTGGCAACAGATGCAAAGAAGCCACTGGCAGACGTCCCGCGTCTCACAGCACACAACTACTAGCTCTTAAACTCCCGAACTCGTGTAGTAATTGCGAGGACATTTAATTCATTTCTGCAGAGTGTTCTTGAAGTTCAAGGAAATTTAAAACCTGTTTAATCTAACATTTGCAATGATGCAACATGAAATTATTCTGTGTATCAATTTGAAATTACTACACGGCTCTTGATTTTGATTGGTCAATTGCGGCATTCTGCAGGGTACTTATAAGGATCATTAACTTTCATGCTGTGTAAACCTCAGCATTACTGCATTAAAAAGACTAAAAGAGTTTATTTCTCTTTAAAAATCCATAAGATTTGTTCTGTAGTCAAAATAAACAGCTTTTTGCATGAATGGAATTGGTTAACTTCTGTACATTTTTCCTTAGCAGGCAAAATTCAACCTGTTTAATGTGAAACGCCATCTGCAATAATGCAACATGAAATTATTCTTAGTTTGAATTTTAAATTCAGTATGTTCAATTGCTTCTCAGACTTTGAGCATTTAAAAGAAGGTTTCACCTGTTGTTCTGCACAATTCAGTTGCATCTTGGTCTCCTACTACAGCCATGTTTTCATCAGGGAAGTTTTGAGTTAAATTGGAAACTTGACACTCTCTTTCTGTCTGTCTTTCCCTCAGATCCTAATCAGCGGATGGGAGTAATAGCTGCGGGAACGCTGGTGACATTCCTGCTGGTGGTTCTTCTCTCTCTGCTGTGCTGCTACTTCCTCTGTAGCAACAAAGACAACCGCAAGTAAGTACAAATCAACACTAGTTTCACAATCCAGTTCTTAGTAAGTCCCAGCCTTCTGTATTAAAAGGTTAAAATACTTTCTCCAATTACAGTTTAATATGCAAGACAACATTAGAAGTTTATTTACAGATTTTAGTGAGTTTAATCATTAGGCCTCATTCATGAACCTTTCACAAATATGAGTAATTTGCACATAAAATGGACTTTCACAACTCTGCGAAAGAATTTGCAAATGCTGTGTAAACCTCAGATTTGATAGGTAAACGTGTATGTTAATGAATTCCAATCATTTGTAAATAGGACGCCTTCATTATTTGAGTGGTTTGATGTCAAAATTTGGCTTAACCAGTAGTGTAAGTTTGAGGCAGAACTACTTTAGATAGAACTTACATACTTCACCTATAAATACAAAAATGTAAAAAGTATTGAGAGTGTCAGATATTCTCCTTCCCCAGTTATATAATCAGATATACTAGTTTAAACTCAAACACAATACCATTTAAAAGTTTGGGACTTATGCTCACCACGGCTGCATATATTTGATCAAAAATACAGTAAAAAAATGTAAAAATGTTAAATATTATTACAATATAAAATAAGCATTTTCTATTGTAGTATATAACAAAATGTAATTTATTCCTGTGATGCAAAGCAGAAATTTCACTATTATTACTCGTCTTCAGTGTCGCATAATTCTTCAGAAATCAACAATGTGATGATTAGCTCAAAAACATTTCTTGTTATTACGCAAATGCTGTGTAAACCTCAGATTTGATAGGTAAACGTGTATGTTAATGAATTCCAATCATTTGTAAATAGGATGCCTTCATTATTTGAGTGGTTTGACGTCAAAATTTGGCTTAACCAGTAGTGTAAGTTTGAGGCAGAACTACTTTAGATAGAACTTACATACTTCACCTATAAATACAAAAATTTAAAAAGTATTGAGAGTGTCAGATATTCTCCTTCCCCAGTTATATAATCAGATATACTAGTTTAAACTCAAACACAATACCATTTAAAAGTTTGGGACTTATGCTCACCACGGCTGCATATATTTGATCAAAAATACAGCAAAAAATGTAAAAATGTTAAATATTATTACAATATAAAATAAGCATTTTCTATTGTAGTATATAACAAAATGTAATTTATTCCTGTGATGCAAAGCTGAAATTTCACTATTATTACTCATCTTCAGTGTCACATAATTCTTCAGAAATCAACAATGTGATGATTAGCTCAAAAACATTTCTTGTTATTAGCAAAGTTGAAAAGAGTTGTGCTGCTTAATATATTTGTGGAAATGGTGATGCATTTTTTTTCAGGATTCTTTCATTTCTTTATAATATAACCGCTTTAAACAACTAGTCTAGAGTGGTTCTGCTCAAACTGTACAAACTGTTTGTGAACACAGCTGTATTTGGTGCTGTAAAACCAGACTGACAGCCATATTCTGCATCGACAGTGTGAACGTGGCCCTTGTGTCTCCCTCAAATGCACTCTGTTCTTACACCCCTGGCAAAAATCATCTTTTAACAAAGCCTGTCATCAGAATTGTTCACAGTTCGCTGAAGTGAAAGCCTCTTCTGTTCTCCGCAGTCAGTCAGGAAAACTCAAGACTCTCGTGTTCTAGAAATCACAGTCGGCTGTTTTCTTAAACTTTCCACCTTTTCTAAATGGCTGGAAAACTAAAGAACGTAAGACCAACTGAGCCTAGATTTCCTCAGTTTGCCCGTGAGGCAGATTAATCCCTCCATTTCTTCCTTATTTGAACATCATATCTACAATCTCTATGCAGTTTATGCTAGAAGGCAATCGATCTACAATAGCACACATCTACAATATTCAATCCATTTCTAGTCAGTGCAATGTTGGTCTAACGTCACTCTTCCTCATTTAGCCCTGACCAGGAAAACTCCACCAACAGCAAGAAGGCCAAAATAATCCTCTGCGGCGGATTCAGTCGTATCAGCACCAAACTTCCCAGAATCCCTCTGAGGAGACAGAAACTACCCAAAGTTGTTGGTATGTCTTCATTTTCCATCATCTAAAATTACATATGGTTTAGGTCAGTGTGTCATGAGTAAACAGATCCATGCAACAGATGAAAGATGCACTTAATATGATCTGCCTGATGTTTAGTCTTCAATGATTTAACAAAAACAGCATATTTAGCAAGTATGCTTTTTGTGTTAGAGCGTATTTTGATGCACATCTCCCTCAGCCTAAACAGACAGTGTCAGTTTTACATGTTGGCAAAATAAACTTTTAAGTAAACCTTTATTTTTTTAATGTAAAACTTTTCAAATCTAGTTTAATAGCAGAAACAACTGTAAGATACATTCTGGTTCAGCTAAAGGGAGTGTAACTGAAAGATGCAAGCCTCAAGTGACATTTATAACAATTTAACACTTTATTTTAACCCAAAACATCTTAAAAACAATTGGACCACTGATAAAACCATTGAGTTGCCATACAATGTCAGGACATACTGCAAGTCTGTGTCATGTATGAACTCCCTTATAGTTCACCCAAAAGTGAAAATTAAGTCATCATTTATTCACACTGGTGGTGTTATCATACTCTATGCCGTAAGGATAAATTTTAAGAAATGTCCCGTTCATGCTTATTCATTTAATGGCAGTAAATAGCAAACAGCATCAAGCTTTAAAAAAAAAAAAAGATTAATAAAAACACAGCATGAAATAATGCCAAAAAAGTATCTGCATACTTTTTCCACTGTTGAATATCTTTGGTTGTCTGATGACAGAATGATTGTTATGTTGGCACCTTTTTTTTTTTTTGATAATTTTGTTTTTTTGCTTTTACCTTGGCTGGTTTACGCCTGTCATGGATGAATATGACACTAAAACTGCCAGTAGGTGATGGCAATTAAGTCCCTGTCTAAATGAGTGATTCATTGAATCATTCATTCAAACAATTTGTTCAAAATGAAGCATTCTAACTGCATTCCCAAGCCCAAAGTACTGTATACTTCAGTTTTTGTTTACACATAGCGTAATGCTAGCGTATGCATGTAGCCAAATAAGTATACTCCATTTGATAGCATACACGAATGCAGACGTTCGACATGCGCTCAAGAAAGCTTCAGCTTTACAAATGTATATTTGTAAACTGTTGGGATTAGACAGCATTTTTAGCTTCTGATGAACTGTTGTTAAAAGAAACAAAAACATCACAAAGGGGTGTTACATCTGAATATTTTTACACACATGCAGATTTGATTGATTTGATAGCATACACGAATGCAGACGGGCAACATGTGCTTCATTCATCTTAGTCCAATGTCTGCTTTATGCTAGTTATGACTGATAAAAAGTTGCCGCTGTCTCATAACCCTCTCACACAAGTACTTGTCAATGCAGGCATCTGTTGTTGTTCTGTCTCTTTCGTTTCGATTTCTACTGTGAAACAATGGCTAGGGTCAGTGTTGCCACCTTGTGGAACAACTGATTAGTGCAAAACCAAGTCAATGCCCATGTGCGACCTGCACATATGCGTCATCACATAATAAATGCTTTTGGACTCTCAAGATGTGTTTTTGTTTTGTTTTTTTTTTGCCCCCCCCCCCCAAAAAAAGGAACATAACATTTTCCACGGAACACATGTATTTCTATTTCAAGCCTTCTGAAGTCACACATTACATTTGTGGGGAACAAACCATTTATTTCAAGTACTCAAATTTCATTTACACTTGTGCATATACGAAGTTGACACATTGCAATCAGATAAACTTATATAAAGACTTATATAAACTTATATAAACTTATACTAGATATAAAAATGAATGATATCAAATTGGTGCCATATTTGATAAAGAAAAGACACATGAGAATGAGATTTGAAAACTACAGTTGAGATTTAAAGCCCCTGGTCACTTTGTGCTTTTGATTTATGGGGAAAAAAGCAGTCTGAATATAAAGATAAAATATAATTTGGCTGCGGAGTGGGTAAATGGACTACTTACATTTAGCTTGCACTTGAATATGTCTGAAATATCATTGCATATAACATTGTATATTTATATAAACATTACAATAAAAAAAATACAGAAAACTCAAAAGATTTAAGTTAACATATTTGTCAATGTAAGACGTGAAAGACAAAGAAAGACAGCACAAGCACAGTTTTAAAGCAAAACATTTGACAACAATAATCTTGTTAGGTTTTAAATGATAAAAGAATAGACAATCAGTTGAAAATGGAAGATATTTTGACAATAACATGTCTAAATGTGTAAAATGTTTGTACTTAATGTGATTCTCTACACCTGTGGTTAGTCTGCTAAGAACTTGAGGAGAACTGACTTTATAGATCCACTATAAAACACCAAAACACCAGCTGACTAAAAGGCTTTGAGCAAAAATGAAGAAAAAAAGTTCTGAGAAAAGCCCGTCACAATGTGACCTAAGTCTCCAAAAGAGCCACTTGGATAATCTCCAAACAAAAATCAAAGATCAATTGAATTCTGATTTTACGAAGAACATGGATGGCACAGTTTTATTTAAAACACACAATACCCCAGTGTATGGGTAACAGGCGGTCACGGGTGAGCACTATTTAGTTATTTAATGACCGAGAGAAAGCCCAGAGCCATGCTGTCCTCCAAGAGACACGTGCTTCCACGCTAATTTACCACATTACCACAAGTTAAGAGTCACTGCCATCAGAACAGAGTAATGAAAAATCCTCTGTAAAACAATAATGTCACTGTTGGTTAGGGTCGAGTATGGCCTGCAGATTGTTTCAATAAAACCCCTCAAGCTGTAAAACCCTGGACAGACAACAAAGAATAAGCAAGTAGTAAAATGCAATAAGAAGATGGCACTTTAGCTGAAGAGATATGCTCTCGAACATAAACCGGCCCTTTCATCCTCAGACTTTATGAGAAAATTGAGTGAGAATGCATGTAAAACGTCTCTTTCATCTGACAAATCAAAAAGTGTTAAATGACTTCAGGAACTGCCAAAATCAATGCAAAACGTTTCTTTTCACGCTCACTCTAATTTGGTAAACAATTGGGGTTTGCGATAACATATGAGAGGAAGAACTGCAAGCAAACGCAGATGTAACGTTAACCGCGTTCTCTTCCCAACCCCCTCCAACTCTTTACTTAATGGGAGGAGCTGGATGAAAATATCGCTCTCTGGTTCCCTCTTTTTCCTCTTCTTCCTTTTCCTGTTGCAAGCCAGAGGTTCTGCTATCCTCATTGGCCGACTGCAGCAGTGAGGTCTGCTATTTTTCCCTTTCTTTTCTTCCCCCACTTTTTTTTTGTAACTCTACCCTCATGGGAGAGCGAGTGGGTTTTTTACGACCCTGGGCTGGACTCCATTTCGTCCACGGTGAAAACC
Organism: Sinocyclocheilus grahami; assembly: GCF_001515645.1. Lineage (NCBI taxonomy): Eukaryota > Metazoa > Chordata > Actinopteri > Cypriniformes > Cyprinidae > Sinocyclocheilus > Sinocyclocheilus grahami. Next base: position 1,058,559 of record NW_015505440.1, on the reverse strand, counting down.
GATCCGGCGATCCACAGCGCGAAGTTGTTGTATTTCCTCAGCAACCAGCACGGATCAGCTCCAGGCATGACGAAGCAGATATCGTCCTCTTTTGGAAGGCCAAACAAAGTAGTTTCGCTTTCTTAACGAATCACACAGTGCCTTCACGACATGGCGGCGGCGGCAGCAACAATACTACAGCGAGAATAAAAGTTACGCCTTCTTTCTTTGCGTGAACTTTTGGGTGGCGTTATGCAAATCTTCCCACATCGTGACATAGATATGTGGGGGCGTGTTAGAACGAGCTGTTTTAGGTAGGCGTGGTTGACTCTTAACTTTTATAAAGAATATCTCTTTGGATTTGAGACTTCAGTCTTTGCAACTTTACAGATCTTCTTTATGCACCAAGAGCTTGTAACACTCCAAAGAGAAAGGAAAAATTTAAATCGCATCATATGACCCCTTTAATTTGAGGTGACATGCAACATGCAACTGCATATTTTTGTGAGATTCATCCATTTACGTTTTACTTCTATATCATACTAGCCTAATTTATGTTCTCACATATTTAACCAAGACAAATGAAACCCTGAAAAGAATGAGCCATGGACAATGTTCCTGTGCACAGCTTTTTAGTTCTTAATGTACATTTCTCCAAGTCTATAAACATGTTTCTGGAGAGGCGTCAGAGAGACAGGCCACCTGCTGCCCTACACCAGAGTAGTTTCTGCAGCTGTGGGGACTTGTGCAGCTGGGACGTCCCAGTAATGCACTTTTGTTCAAGGCCTGTAGAGCACAGGGTGGGCAGCCAGACCAGCTAAGTCTCCGATGTCAGTAAATCGCTCAGTAACAGCACTGAGTCTGTTTGCATGTATTCCTAACATGTATATCATGCCATTTCACAGTCCCACAGGGGCATCATGAAGCTGCATGATCAGAATGCTGCTGACATGAACAGCGGTACACAGAGAGGAGATATTCCTTTGACATTTCAGGAAGGTTCTTCCAGCATTTACAGCTGTTTGGAAAAAGTATAAAGTATGGAATGTAAATTGTTTCATTGAAGGCAAAACTCCAAAAATGCAGTTTTATTTCTCTGTGGTTTTCACTGCTATGTACTGTTGAAATGTTTATTTTTGCAAATGTACTTTTAAAGCTTTTTTCCACCCTGGGAGAACGTTGGAAGAAGCCCTTTGCGAGCCGATTGAGTCTTTCTAGATCTAAAACACATATGCAAAAACTCAACATGAAAGTTCACTTTGTTTCAGTCTTTTGAGTTATTGTGTTATTCACTTTATGAGTAAACTAAACTAAACAGCCCATATTTTGTCAAGTGCTGAAAATGAATCTTTCATTGTGTACAGTAAATCGTGTTGCTGGTAGTTTTAAATGTAAAAGCTACTAGTAATTGAAACCATATGATGAAACATTTAAAAATCGTTTTAATTTTACTACTTACGCAACTGATGTATTTCAGAATTAAACTAGACATAAGCGAGAATATGGACTAGCATGTCTGGTCCATCAGGATTTAATTGGATTGTGGAAAATGGGTGTTATGAACCATAATGGAGACAGATGGATGGAGGGGGAGGGGCTGAACAACAAGGGCTTAATGATGTCACCTGAAAAAGAGAGTTGTTTCAGAGACCGATTCAGTTTAAAAATCATGCATAATTAGACCAAGAACATGTCGAAAATGCAAAAGAAGTCCATTTTAAATGCATGCTGACTTGAAAGAGATCTTCTGATCTTGCCTGGAAGGCTTCGCATGGCCAAATAGCCAAAAGAGCAGTGTGAGAAAGGCGTAACCAGGCCAAGAAAGTGTGGTTAGCATCTACTCTAGTTCATCCTGAAAGGAGATGTGAGCAGCAGACCACAGGAATCCTGAGTTGACCATCTTTTCTAAGTCAGCATGAATGCATCATCACATATAAGTGGGCGGAAGGAAGCGGCCTCTTGAAAACCACGGTGGCCTTCATTAGGACCAAAGTCACATGCAGGAGAACCGGGCAAAAAGTTACTACTGTATATTTGTAAACTTTTGTGATTAGACAGCATTTTTAGTTCCTGATGAGCCGCTGTTAAAAGAAACAGAAAGATTACAAAGGGGTGACATCTGAATATTTTACACACATACAGATTTGATTGATTTCTTTCCAAAATTGCATTGACTGTTTCAGCAGTTTAGGACACAGAATAAGACACATGGCAATTTGATAACCGTTTTATTTCCTATTTTGGTTTCTGTATATGCTTTATTTTTTAAATTAACCTTTTTTTTTTTCCAAGGCATTGTTAGATGCGAGTGCTTCCTGTTATAACTACGCAAAGATTTGATTTAAAAAAAAAAAAAGGTATCATAGCTATTAAACTATATCTTGTTATGATTTTAAATCTGTATTTCACCAGAATGATGTCAGAGTAAAAAGAGGTGTTAAAGGAAAATGAAATAGTTACACTACTTATTACATTTTAAATGGGTTAACTTGTCATCTGTAACCAATTACATTTCCAAAGTGACCTTCCCAACACTGTATATAATGTAATATATATATATATTTATTTTTATTTTTTTTGTAATGATAAAAATAAAACTGAAATTAAAAAGTAAAGGTAATTTATTACTATTTACAATAAATACTTGTGTTAATCTGCATTTAAGTTGTCCTGAATTTGATAAAATATTAATTTACCTAATGTATTACACTGTAAATAATGTACAGTTTTGTTCTTTGGAAATGGAAGAATTTGGAAATTATTGCAAAAAATTAAAGTACAACATCTGGAGGCATTACATATAAAAAAAAATATATTTCACAAAAAAGGAAAATGTTACACTCAGTTTAATCCACACAAAACCAGTGTGTGCTTGATTTTTTTGCTTCTAAACAACATGGTTATGTTGGTCCATCAATACCAAACCAGCTCTAATTAGCGGTACTAACCCTAACCGTAATCTAATTTACCCCCGTAAATTCCTAGCTCTTCAGATGATCTCCGATCATTCCGCTAGCGTGCTTTGAAGTCTGGCGTTTCACTCATGTGCTGTCAATGCCAGCTTTCATACAGATTATCCACGCTCCACTATTTGCCCTTGTCGGTCACTAATGCAGACTGTAGATCCTAACATCATCACATATGTTGTCAAAGAGCCTTTGTGTGTTGTGGAACCCAGGGAGCCTTCTTCAACTGATCTGACCTGACCTCTCTGTTTGTTTTCCCCTTGTCCAAACCCTTAGTCACCCACCACGATCCTGAGAACACCTTCAACAGTATTATCGAGCCGCCCTCCGTGGTGGACCAGCCTTCTCCATCATGGTCATCCCAAGAGTCCTTCTCTTCCTTCGAGACGAGCGAAGACGGGCCCGTCTACTGCGTACCCCACGAAGGTGAGCGGGAACTAGTGCAGATAAGCCATCTGTTTGTGCAACATGGAAAACAGATGAGGGAGTTAAGAAATCTCCAGACAATTTTATTAAATGACCCCATTCTGTGGTAAACGGTTGCCCTCTGGGTGCGTATATCACGTGCATTGAGATAACACAAACAGTAAATGCTATAAATGGCCAAGTCAGCAGATGCAGCACTTTCAGGATGTGACTCAGAACTTTCTGCATAAACTGTTGTGTGGGAGATTGCTGGAGAACTGATATAAAAGCATTTTAAGGAAAACTGTTTAATCTTAATGTGTAGTTTTGGTGTTTCATAAAGCATACAATATTCTTTAGGGGTCCTTATTTTGTTCTGTTTCTATAATAATCTAGAATTCTTGCTTGGTTAGTTGTTTTTAAAAACTTTTCATTACAGTAAAATTCCCACCTCCAGCAACCTCCAAAAGATGGTGGCTCCAATTTCAGACTCTACACCTGAACCTAAAAGCCCAGAAAAGCTAGGGGTTAATGGGACCAGAGTTGAAGGAGACGCCACCCCAAAGAAAACGCCCATCAAAAAACCACCGAGGAAGAAAGGAAAGGAGGGAATACTGGAGACGGAAGGCAAAACCGCTCCAAAGACGGCCATTATGCCACCTCAGACTGTCAAGTAGATCTTTGATCACATTGGTGCGTCCATTTTTGAGAATATAAACGTACAGTTTTTCTTTCGTTAAACATTATATAGGAATTGGATGGCTTTTTTTTTTAAATGGACGAGCTGCTTATAGGATTTAATATTTTGTTGGATTGTGGTTCTCGTTAACTCTTTGAAAACCAGGAATCGGAAACGACGCTGTGGCTTGTGTACAGTATTAAAAAGGAAGAGTAAATGAATTTAATGCAATAAGCTCATCTTGTATGCTCTTGGATTTACATATGCATCACTCCACGTCCAAAGAGAGATTTTCCAATACTATCGTAATTGTGTGATAAGCAGGTTTTTGTGTCTGAAAGGTTGTATTTAGCACTGTTTTCATAGGTGTAAAGAATGAACCAAAGGTACTTTAAAGGTACAGAATGAATGATTCCAATATTAATTTTCTCTCAGGCTGTATCAGTATATTCAATACCTTGTAAACGATGTCATGAAGGAAATTCTCTGTCTGGGTTCTAAGACATGTCATTTGATTCACTTTCAGCAGTACTTCACCTTGCATCATGCTTTTTAAGCTTTAAATGATATTTCTTGCAAATCCACAGTGATGTTGAAGCTTAGCACTAGTTTTTGCTTTTCTCATAAAGTACCCACAATCGGTAATGCATTTTTTTTTTCAGGCCAGATAAAGACCCCATATTATGTGTTTTTTTTTTTTTTTGGCTTTTAGTCTGTGCATGTTGGCGTTCATGCTCTTTATATGATATTATAGTTCTGAAAGTTCATAAAATAAGTACAGTTATACAACCTTTCTCCTCTGGGATAGATCTTGTACACTGGGGAGTATTCAAACTCTCATCCAATAAAATTCAGTCCTTGCTGAACTTCCTGATGAAATAGGAAATACACAGGGGAAAAAATGACAATGTTTCAATCAGTTTTGAACTTGTTGTTGAAATTTGCATTAAAAATCAGCACTTAAATGATTCTTTTTATGCCTTGAAAATCTCACATGCTTTTCTGTACATGACTGAAAGTTTCAATAGCATAACTACGCCTTTACTATAGTGCTCCCTGGCATTTCATGAAAAAGAATTGCCATACATTATTTATATATACAGTATACACATACATACAGCAGTTGCAACCTACAAACTTTTATCATCAAATATTATTTGTCCTGCCATAGAAACAATGTAATGCTTTAAAGATGCCAGTTTAAAGCAACCTACGAGTCCGATTAAAGGTTACCTTAATTATTCATTCCTCAGAGTTTGGCTTGACTATACAGTTGCAGGAAGTTTAATGCAACCAACAAAAATATGTTTTCTGTGGCTAAAATGAACACAAGAATGGCTCATGACTGCAGTGTGTTTATATTTTTTAAGCTTACTATCTAAAACACACTTGCAAATAGGATGACACCAACAGAAAGAATTCATGAAAAACTGGATGGTTATTTTTTAACAAAGAACATAGGGTTAAATGTTCAATCTGGGTCTGCGGTATTTTTAAGAAAGCTTTTCGATTGTGGTGTACAGTAACTGCTATTCCCTCATATGGTACCTTATATTTTTCTACATGCTAAGATATTTTGTAATAATATTTTTACTCTCATTTGTAAGCTGTGCTTATACAACTTATATCTTGCTTTTTTAATTTTATGTGTGTGTCAAATGAACTGGTTTTCAATTTTGATAACATTTTTTTTTATGTACAAGCATCAGGTACATTTGGATTTAATGTTTAAATATCTTTCTGTTTGCGTTCAAAATATCTTTTTCACATTTCTCTGTGGATGTTATTGTTTTTTTTATGAACGATAAACTGCATGATGCAGAGTTCAGTGAGAGATCGCTGAGAGATATCTATGCATGTTAGGTCATGTTCTGTTTTTGCTGTTCTGTTACTTGGGACCTATGACAAAAAACGACTTTTCATGTTTTTGCACAAATCCAGAACCTTAAATCCAGAACCTTACCATCTGACTTATATGACTTTATGGGAGTATGAATAACAGATTTTTCTACTCTGACTTTGGCATGAGCTTTGACTAAAGTTCAGCCTTAAAATATGGAGCATTATCAGTAACACGCATTATCTTCATTAATTTTGTCCTGATTTTTGCCTTTCTATGTTGTTGATGTGTGGTTGTTCAGTTACCGTATTTGAAATAAAATCAAACCTGTAGCTCATGAATCTAAAGGGTACAGATATCAAATGGCTCTCCCTTCAACATTCAGTATATAATATAATATCATATCATATAATATAATATAATATAAAACATTTTATAAAATGTAATTAAGATACAAAAGACAATATTTTACATTGAACCTATAAAAGATTATTTAATTGTACTTGTGCTTAAAATTGTAAGAGTCCATCTTACAAAATAAGTAATTAAAAGTATATATATATATATGTGTGTGTGTGTGTGTGTGTGTGTGTGAATATATATATACATATACATAGTATATGGTCTAAAAAAGGCAGATAACAAAAAAATAAGTAAATCTTACACAACCTTATTTAAATGAAAGTTATTTAAATAAAAATTTGAAAGTAGCCATTGTTGCTAACTGGATTCAGAATATATGTAAATAAAATAAATAAATAAAGCCTGCTTTTTTTCCACTAAATGAGAACAATATATTGGGACCTATGACAAAAAACGACTTTTCATGTTTTTGCACAAATCCAGAACCTTACCATCTGAATTATATGACTTTATGGGAGTATGAATAACAGATTTTTCTACTCTGACTTTGGCATGAGCTTTGACTAAAGTTCAGCCTTAAAATATGGAGCATTATCAGTAACACGCATTATCTCCATTAATTTTGTCCTGATTTTTGCCTTTCTATGTTGTTGATGTGTGGTTGTTCAGTTACCGTATTTGAAATAAAATCAAACCTGTAGCTCATGAATCTAAAGGGTACAGATATCAAATGGCTCTCCCTTCAACATTCAGTATATAATATAATATCATATCATATAATATAATATAATATAAAACATTTTATAAAATGTAATTAAGATACAAAAGACAATATTTTACATTGAACCTATAAAAGATTATTTAATTGTACTTGTGCTTAAAATTGTAAGAGTCCATCTTACAAAATAAGTAATTAAAAGTATATATATATATATGTGTGTGTGTGTGTGTGTGTGTGTGTGAATATATATATACATATACATAGTATATGGTCTAAAAAAGGCAGATAACAAAAAAATAAGTAAATCTTACACAACCTTATTTAAATGAAAGTTATTTAAATAAAAATTTGAAAGTAGCCATTGTTGCTAACTGGATTCAGAATATATGTAAATAAAATAAATAAATAAAGCCTGCTTTTTTTCCACTAAATGAGAACAATATACTATAATATATATTAAAAAGAATGCATTCAAAAGTACATTTAATTTACTGTATATGCACTAATATATTGATGCCTAATAATAATAATAACAATAATAAACTGCAATATTTACCTACAGATATATTTACAAAATATTTTGAATTTGAAGGACTTCTGGAATTTTAAAATTAGTGGAAATGGGAATGGGCATGCTAATAAGCAACTACTTAATAGTGAGAATTGGTCCCTAAACTAAAGTGTTACCAAAAAAAAAAATTATTATTATTGTTTAGACAAAGCAGCTCTCATTCATTACAAGACGATCCAGGATGCCTCTAAATGACGCTCTGCTCTCTCAGTTTTTTTTGTCTCTCCCATCCATTTTCTCGTTTATACAGTAAAAGATATGTTACAGTTTCCGCTGACTCCTGGCTGCCTCTGTGCTCTGAGCAGGGGATCATGGGGAGGTTTTTTCGTCGCGGTAGCTGTTGCAACGGTGGCCATATGCTCATCAAACTCTAAAGAGCCCAGAGGACTCAACTGGCGAGCTCCTCTACTGGCACAACAGCTTCTTTCATACAGGAACAGTTGGAAGTCTGTGCGATGGGGCCCTGGAGTTAAAGCATCATGCGCTGCGTATTTGTCTTTTTTAAGAGAGAGAGAGAGGAGGGCTTGAAGAAAGCAGCCAAGGTTTCATGGGCAAAAGGCAACACAGGCAAGGAAGATCATGTGATCTGTAATTGAAACCAGAGATGTTTAAAGCATCCAGACACACACACACGCACATGTGCACATTTCCCAAGTCATGCCACTGCTGACATCAAGCTTCTTTTAAACACGGAATTACATTCGCTTTCATTTCAGTATGTATGTGGCCTGTTGTTGGTGTATTTACATTTATTTCCATAACAGCTTCATTGGCTGTTACGCGGCAGATACAGATTAAACTTGCAAACATATAAAATAATAAATACAAGAAAATTCAACAAAGAAAAACAAAAGACAAGATTTACATACAATTCTACAAAAGATAATTTTTCTCAATGTATTTGTAATTAAAATTAGAAAAGATTTCTGGGTCCATCTTACAATATAACTGCCTTAAAGGGGTCATATGATGCGATTTAAATTTTTCCTTTCTCTTTGGAGTGTTACAAGCTCTTGGTGCATAAAGAAGATCTGTAAAGTTGCAAAGACTAAAGTCTCAAATCCAAAGAGATATTCTTTATAAAAGTTCAGAGTCAGCCACACCTACCTAAAACGGCTCGTTCTAAAACGTCCCCACATAACTACCTCACTATGTGGGAAGATTTGCATAACGCCGCCCAAATGTTCAAGCAAAGAAAGAAGGCGTAACTTTTAGTCTGACTGTAGTATTGTTGACGCTGCAGCCATGTCGTGAAGACGCTGTGTGCTTCGTTGCGAAAGCGAAACTACTTTGTTTGGTCTTCCAAAAGAGGACGATATCCGCTTCGTCATGCCTAGAGCTGAGCTGTGCTGGTCGCTGAGGGAATACATCAACTTCACGCTGTGGACGAAGCGGAGTCACATGTGGTTGCCGCTCATTCAGCTCACTCTATCCCGGCCTCAGCGCACGCTAAGCCGGGGCTTCCCCTCACGCTAGGCCGCTGTGTTTTTCGTTGGCAGTGTTTCCCTTGTGAATCAAACTAAATCCTGCTTCACCTCAGAAAAATTAAGAAAAGTACATTTGAAATGTGAATTTATAACATCTCTCTCTCTCTCTCTCTCTCTCTCTCTCTCTCTCTATATATATATATATATATATATATACTGCATATATATGTATAAACAAATTATATTTCTAAAATCATATTAAAATAAATAAATATTAAGAGTATTTTTGCTTAAAATAAACTGAAGACCAATCACATTTAAAAAAAAAGAAAAAAATTAAATTTTTGAAAATAAAAAATTTCAAAAGTAAATTATTATTTTTAAAATGTCTAAAGTAATAATTACTAAATTACATTCCTGAAATTATATTTAAATTGTATAATTATAAATGATAATAAAAAACAATAAATTAAATAATTAAATACAAATTAAATACAACGAGATCAAATCAAATAATCAAAAGTAATAAATTATATTTTGCTTAAAAGGAATTTTATTTTTCCCCAACAATTGTCATTAACGCATCCAGATGTTTTACTTCAGAGCAGGTTTTCACATAATTTTTTATTATTGGAATACAAAAAAAAAACTGGAATACAATCATATTTCTTTTAAAAAATCAACATGAATTCTAAGGAAGTATAAAAATACTGCCATTAATTATAAAAATATAATCATTTAAGTAATATACCATTATTTTGTCTACATTACAGTAATGCAAATACACACATCCTAGGGCTGCACGATTATGACAAAAATCATAATTGTCGATTATTCCCTTGAAATTGTAATTGTGATTATTAATTACGATTATCACAATTTACATTGAATGATGTTTATACAATTGTTTTATGCAACTGCATGCCGTATTTTTATATGAAAATAAACAAGCTGAAAACCTTTAGTGCTTTCCTATAGTATTAAGCCTCAAATGTCAACTAAACATCGGATTGGTTTCTTCTTTAAATCATAAAAAAGTACAAATATGAATGGCATTATAATGTTATACTAAAACTAAAACTAAAATAATGGGAAAAACCCTTAAGATAACATGTAGAAAGAAAAAAACCCATCTTAAGCACACAGAATAACATAAGTGGACTTTGAACGATTAATTGACGCTTTGAACGATTACATAATTGTGGCATCCATAATTGTAATCGCGATTAGATATTCGATTAATAAATCGATTAACTCCAAAATAATTTTCCCAGTAAAATTAGGGACAGTAGAGGTACGAGACAACTGAAGCAGCACTCCAGCGCTGGAAAAGTCATTTAGGCTGTGAATCTTCCAGGAAAACAAGTGTATTCCAGAAAGTATTCACAAAACAAGGCTTATGGCTTTCAAAAAAGATATGGTTTATGACTGTCATCTGCGACCGGACAGACAAACTGATATTTCAGAAGAGGCGATCATGACAAATGGAGTGCCAGCCTAAACATACCTCTCCAAAACCTGGAGCACAATCAAACCGACCCGCGGCTACACGCCTGTTCACAACCCAGCCGTCGCCATGGCAACAGGGACAGATTGCATCCACATCTGGTAGCGATTTCAGCTCTTGTGAAAGAAAAAAAAAGCGGGGGGAGAAAGAAATGTATGTGTTAAGGCGAAAAAGACTCATATTTTCTGCAATGCAAAGCATAAAAAAACTTTGTTTGTTTGCTTGCTTGCTTTTCCCACAAACAGAGTGGAAGCAATATTTCATACTTCTGTAAGTTATGAGAATTGAATGGAGCCATGCTGGTCCTCTGGAAAGCTGACACGCTTTGCCTGTTTAAGCAGGTTTTCATAGGAAACAGACTATCCAGCGGGCGACAGACTCCTGAGAGAAAATGATTGTATATAAAAGGCTGACAACAACATAACTTAAACATAAATCATATGCTTATATTCTAGGTGGGAAAGCAAGAGCTCTTCTTGTGTCAGTAGGATGTTTGGTCTCTGAAATGGGTTGTGCACCTTTGTTATTTTCTTATTTCGTCTGAATCTCTGTTACAAAAAAGAAGAGTGATAGATAATAATGCAATGCTTTGGTTACCATATTCATCATTGCATATACACACTATTCTGGGTTAATTTAAACAATAATATGGTTTTGCCTTTATATAGTGTCAAAAACCTATATTAAAGTAAAATATTAAAGCAAGGATTTCAAGACGGAAACAAATATGTTGTGTGCGTGTGTGTGTGTGTGTGTGTGTGTGTAATGTTTGACTTGAAAAGTAAATTCTACATAAATAATACACCCAATACTGTTTATAGGTTTATTGTATTATTTTATTAATAATAATACTTTTATTCAGAAAGGATGCATTAAATTGATCAAAAATGACAGTAAAGATATTTAAAATGTTAAAAAAGACTTCTGTTGCAAAGAAATGCTGTTTCATTTCTATTCATTAAA
>NW_015505440.1:1045383-1045782 GCF_001515645.1 Sinocyclocheilus grahami | reverse complement strand
AATTGAAAATAATTCAAAATCTGTATTAAAAAGTTATTTTAAATTGTAATTGTAATTTTTAATTGTAATGTTGTTACTGTATTGTTACTGTATTTTTGATCAAATAAATGCAACCCTGGGTGAACATGAGCGATTTCTTTCAAAATATATATTTTTTTAATCTTACCAACTTCAAATTTTTGAACAGTAGTGTATATACTGTATACATATATACAAACATAAACACAAATTTTTATATTGCTAATCATAATACTAAACATCTAATAAAAATATGAATTTTATATTTAGCCTACATATTTTTTATGTAGTTGTCTTATCTTTTAAATTCTTCACAAAAAAAGTATAATTGTCAGAATTATGGACCTGTTTTGCCCCTGTTTCTGTTTCAGTGTTCCCTTA
>NW_015505440.1:1042849-1043198 GCF_001515645.1 Sinocyclocheilus grahami | reverse complement strand
AAACTTAACAACTACCTTACTAACTATTAATAAGCAGAAAATTAGCAGTTTATTAAGGCACAAGTCGTGAATTGGACCTTAAAATAAAGTGTGACCATTTTCTAAAAGTACTTCACTATATATGCAGTAAAATTACTGACTGTCGTACAGAAATATATACACAAATATATAAAAACAAAAATGTGTATTATACTTTTTTTGTACTTTGGCTGTATATATATGTACACTTCTAGGATTCCTGCAGCGGACAGAGTTTTTATGAAACCCTCCACCTTCCCCAGCTCCACCTGCATAGATATGCTATGAGTTATTTTATATGCTATTTGTGCAGCAGCAGTATGTCTTAAAT
>NW_015505440.1:1039533-1041156 GCF_001515645.1 Sinocyclocheilus grahami | reverse complement strand
TATATATATATATACACACCAGCTAAAAGATGGTTTTAAGTCAGTTATTTCCAACTTTTGCTGTAGTGTGTAAGTAGGAAATATCAGTTTACATTTCTAAACATAATTGCCATTAATTGTTGTAATCCAGTGAGATTTTTTGTTTGCACAAGGAGTCTGACAACAGCCAGTGCTCCACACAGAGATCTTATCTTATCAGTATCCAGTCTGGAATGACATGGAGAAACAGAACAAACTGAGACAGACTAAATCCAGAAGAACTGTGGCAATGTCTCCAAGATGCTTCAAGAAACCTACCTGCAAAGCTACCTGAAAAAGTTCACCTAGGACAAAAGCTGCTATAAACACAAAGCATGCTCACACCAAATGTTGATTTAATTTAGTTAACAGAAGTTAAATGATAAAGAAAATCTATTTATGACATTATTTTTGACAGCATCCTCATTTTACAGCATTTTTACACAAATGTCTAAAACCTTTAGAAGTACCGTAGCTTTGCAGGTAGGTTTCTTGAAGCATCTTGGAGACGTTGCCATATATTAAAAAACAATAGATCATTATACGTTATTTAGGGGGTTTGAATTAGATCTAATCTAAATAAATGTTATAAATTAGGTTTTTTATCAATTTGCACTTTTCAATGGGAATATGGGGGAAATATGCTGTACTTTTTTAGTCTAGGTATGTAGAACACAAATATTAAACTGTATAAAAAGTGTTTTTCATACTTTTTTAGAGAAAGGAAGGAAGAGACCTTCACCTCAAACTCAAAAAACACTAAGAAATTAGATTTTAGGTAAAGTACTGTACTATTTGAACATTTTTGTTGAAGCATTTTTAGTTTTAAAATAGAATCTTGAATCAAGATACAGCAGCCAGTAACACTGTTCTGTTTTCTATCTGTCTGTCTGTCAGTCTTTATTAATTCATAATTCACAAAGCTTTTTCTCCTAGATTTGGACCTGTAATCTCCCTGCTATTTCGGTGTCTCAGAGAGCCACAGTCTGGATTCATTAAAACGTGTCAGTATCTTTAAAGCTGTGTCTACATCCTGTTCCTCTTTCACACCCCCTCTTCTCTCCCTCTCTGAGCCTCAGCCATTTCACAGAGCATGTGGTTTTCATTAGGAGAGTTGGATTAGAGCACAAGGGCAGATCTGCATTGGTGGCAATCCACACTCCTCTCCTTCTCTGCCTTCCCTCCATTATCTCATATGCGATCGGCTTCGGCCATTCAGCTCAAGCCTCATGATGTCAGCTGCAAATCTACCCTCAAAATCTAAATATACAAACCTGGCCTGAAATTCCCATAATCCTCAACTCTGGAGGTTAGAATTTCTAATCAGATCTGAATACCACTCTTAAATATAAAGTTTTTTTATTAGCATTGACGGTTCCATGAAGAACCTGTAACATCCATGAAACATTTCCAGGTTCTTTATAGTGGAAAAGGTTCTTTAGATTATCAAAATGTTCTTCACACTAAAAACTGGTTATTTTAAGAACTGTTGACTGAAAGTTTTTTTGGGGAACCAAAAATGGATCTTCTTTTATGGCATCGCTACTAAATAAAATGATGGAAGCTTTATTTTTAAGAGTGTGGAATCTTTCCATTCCTCAAAAT
>NW_015505440.1:1037576-1038058 GCF_001515645.1 Sinocyclocheilus grahami | reverse complement strand
TAATGTAATTAAGTATTAAACTATATTTAGTATGAAACGTAGTGCAGTAAAAAGTACAATATTATGCTTTGGAACGTTGTGAAGTAAAGTTTTCTAAAGAAATACTTCACTACTGTCCGTCTCTGACTATGTGTTAAAAGTCATTCCACATGTGTCTTATTTTATTTCTCCTTAGGGAATTTAGGAGAAACATCTGAGACAATGTGGATAATTGAATAAAACATGTCTAAAAACTCCATTAAATTTCCTGAACCATTTTGAAGCAATAAAACGATCCTCTAGGACAACAGTGGTGTTGAAGCTCAAGTCTCAGACTGACCGTTTAGTCACATCTTCACAGAATTACACTGGGTTTAATGTGTCGCCTGCAGATATTATGTTTTTCAGGTTCAGAGAGGAAATCTGGGTCTTTTTAAAGGGAGACAACTGTGTCATCTGACACATCAGCGCCTGGCCACAGCTGTAGAGACAGACAGACAGAC
>NW_015505440.1:1036531-1037566 GCF_001515645.1 Sinocyclocheilus grahami | reverse complement strand
AGACAGACAGACAGACGGGGCCCCAGCTCAGTCTGGATGATAGAGCATGATGGTTTCACTGCTGCATTCCTATGAAGAATGGTTTATTTTCATTGGAAACATAATTGTCTGTGGCAAGAGTTTTGGAAGCACTTTTACCTAAAACACCGCCAAAAGTCCATCCTGTAGCATGATCGCCCTCTATAGGTGACCTAAAATCAACACACTCCTCCCATTAAGAACTAGTAGTATTATGCAAGAGCAGTGTAACTGAATACACCCATACAGAAGTCATTCAATTGGGTATGTATATAGTTTGCTACTGTATGTAAATACACAGACTAAAGAGCTTATTACATACCAGAAGTGGGCAGAGTTGACATTATACGTTCTCACACGACCCTGGGTCATCCTGTGCCTCCATATTTTGTAAATAATAAGTAAAATAGAGAATAAATGATGAAAACACTGAAGGAGATAACGTTTTTGCATTAAATATTAAAGCATTTCTGTATAATATTACACATTTCTAGCATTTAATATCAACAAAAACTGGAGTACATTAGCAAGTCAACCAAACTGAACAATTTCCAAACAACAATTTAAATGTTACAGGATAAAATCCGGTCAAAATAACAGAAAAATAATGTAAAAATTATACAATTATTAGCTTTATCCAAAGATTCAATGTATGTGGTGTTACTTAACAGAACTGGCCTCTTTAACAACAATCAGTTAGAGATATTAAATCTCAAACTTTAAAATGAAAATTATTAAAACATTCTTAAGAAATTCTGAAACTTCATGAAAAAATCTGAAATATCATAGCCATATTTTTAAGGTTTCAATTATATTATTGTCGTGTTTATCCAAAGCATCTTAAATCATGAGCAATTTATCAAACAATGTAAAGTTTTATCATACAATACCAATATGAATACCAAAAGTCAGATATTATTAATAGACATCAAATATTTCTATAAATATGGCACAAATTATATACTTACTACTATAGCTACTACTACTGCACACACACACATATATATATATATACAC
>NW_015505440.1:1034514-1035878 GCF_001515645.1 Sinocyclocheilus grahami | reverse complement strand
TAAATTGCACATAATACAGTTTTTAAATTATGCTAACTTCTAAATGATACCATTTATATTTATTGTTGAAATATAATAGTTTACACAGTGACTGTCATAACTTATTTCATAAAAAGATTTATTTAAACATACATTTAATAATTAAGACATCACTAAAGTAAAATATAATGGAGTATATAGTCTACTATTTCTCAAAATGCTCTGCTCTAAAGTTAATTTCTTTAGCAAATAACGAGCTGTGGACACTGATGACTTGCCTGAGGTAAATGAAATGCTACGTGACATTTTGTTTACAAGCTGTTTTATTGACGTCTTTCCACAATTGAAACACTGATTGAGCAATTACATAAGATGTTCATTCATGTTTACTTCACGTTAAAACTAGTCCTAAAGATGAAGCGATGATAGCTCTCACTTGTGTGAAAATGTACTATATATTATTTAAAGGGGTCATATGACTTTGCTAAATAGAACATTATTTTGTGTATTTGGTGTAATGCAATGTGTTTATGCGGTTTAAGGTTTAACACATTATTTTCCATATAATGTACATTATTGTTGCTCTTCTATGCCCCGCCTTTCTGAAACGTGTCGATTTTTACAAAGCTCATCTCTCTGAAAAAGCGAGGTGTGCTGTGATTGGCCAGCTATCCAGTGCGTTGTGATTGGCTGAATACCTCAAGCGTGTGACGGAAATGTTACGCTCCTGTCTCCCAGCAGGACGTCTCCCAATAAAACCCATTACAAATGAGGCATTTGTTGCATCCAGTGGAGACATAATTACTGATTAATAATGACTTATACTGTCTTTTTACGCTTTGCGTTGCGTATTGTGCCGCGTAAACATAAAACCACGTCTGCATTTGTGATCGGAGAAACAACAAACAACAAGCCTACTCTATACTGCTCAAAACTCGCGTTTGAATCATCAGTGGCAAATTATTTAAATATAAAAAACGTACTTGGCTGTGAATCAGAAACGCCAGACTGTCCTTGCAAAGTTGGAACTGCCCCACTTTATAGAAACAGCCTTTTTGCCACAGACGCAGTGTAGGCTACTGGTTCAGGAAACAGTCCTCGTCCTCAATAAAATGCGCAGCACACATCTTAATATTTGGGTTGAACTGTTCTGGAACAGTGTTGTAAATACAACTTAACCACTGATTTCTAGTTGTGTCCTCTTTTGGAAGGCCAAACTAAGTAGTTTCGCTTTCACAACGAAACACAGTGTCTCCACAACACGGCAGCGTCGGCAACAGCAAGAATTAAAGTTATGGCTTATTTTTTTGCGTGAACATTTGGGTGGCGTTATGCAAATCTTCCAACCCGATCTCATGAAAGTGCGTATAAATAGTACGCCAAAT
>NW_015505440.1:1030378-1034283 GCF_001515645.1 Sinocyclocheilus grahami | reverse complement strand
TTGTAACACTCCAACGAGAAAGGAAAAATTTAAATCGCATCATATTGACCCCTTTAAATTATTTATTAATATGTTAATATAGCATTAATATAGTACTTTTTATACATAAATATGAATATATCTCCTTATAATAATACTTATAGAACATTCTAAATGTTTCTCTATATGCACTCATCAAATATTATAAATTATTTTTGACAAATGTAGGATAATATAAAAATATATATATTATTACTTACTATTTATATATAACATTGTTTACTTTCTAAGTCAGCTAAAATGGCCTTTTTTTGAAGATTATTGGTGACGAAGTAGTTTCTACCTGTTGCTGTAACATACATTCAGGGTAATGACTGAAAAAAAACAAACTCAAATTTAAGAGACTCGTGGTATAATATGTAGACTTATTAAATGAATTAAAATGTCAAATATGAATGAAAGTTTTTCCAGGTGTGTAACAATTATCATTGAATCATCCCTCATCAACTCTATGTATTCTACACTATATGTCCTTATTGTTATTAAAATGAAGGAGCACCATGAATTCATAGAAGAATTTAAAAGACTAAGTTTAAACACTGCTTCATCAGAGTGTTAGTCAAACAGCAGCTGTTGTGTTCTGACTCTGGTTATTCATCAGCAGACTGTGAGATATTCTGACACAGATGCAGCTGCTCTGCGGCCTCAACTCCTTCATATTGAGAAAAAAACCCCCATTAAAATACAACAAACTTCACAACACATTTGACTTCATCAAACAAATAACAGCTTTAAGTCCCTTTTGGTAAGAATTAGTCGATTTAAAATAATAATTTCCACATACTAAGCTTTTTATCCAATTCCTCTGAAACAAAACCCAACAAATCGGCCAATCAGACTCAGCCACAGAGACCTATCAGCAACCCATATCTACTGTATTGACCCTCATTTCACCAAAGGACCTCAATCTTTTTGGAAACGGTGAGGTCTCCCATCCCAACCGCAGTATGTGGCTCACACTGTTGGCCCTTCTGACTCTGTGTGCCATGTGGAGAAGCACTGAAAATCTTTCAGAAAGCAGCTCTGAGAAGGAAAAGCTTGTTATAGCCAGAGGAAAACTTGTGGTGAGTGCTCAATAATACATGTTTGAACGCTTGATATATGCAAGGGTTTAGCTCTAAAAATTACTTTCATTGTCCAATGATGTGAGACAGACTGCATCAAACTATATTAGCACAGAAGCTAATAAAATTAAAGCATTTCATGTCAATTCTAATGATGTATTAAGCAATACAAATACATACACTACCATTCAAAAGTTTGGGGTTGGTAAAAAAATTTTTTTTTTAAGAAGTCTCTCTTATGCTCACCAAGGTTGCATTTGGTTACACTTTATTTTAAGGTGTCCTTGTCACAGTGCAAGTATACATTTAAGTACTGAGTAATATTACTTAACTACATGTATTTACTATATGGTTAGGATTGGGGTTTGTTTTGTGGTTACATGTAATTATGAATAATTAATTGTTATTATAAGTACACGTAACGTGTAACAAGGACACCTTAAATTAAGTGTTACTTTGCATTTATTTGATAAAAAAAAAGGAAAAACTGAAATATTGTGAAATATTATTCTGATTTTAAAAAACTGTTTTCTATTGTAATATTTAAAAAGTAATTTATTCCTGTGATTACTTTATCGTTACTCCAGTATTCAGTGTCACATGATCCTTCAGAAATCATTCTAATATGCTGGTTTGATAAAGAACAGTTTCTTATTATCAATACTGACAACAGTTGTGCCGCTTAATATTTTTGTGGAAACCACGGTACTGTTTTTTTTTTTTTTTTTCAGGATTCTTTGATAAATACAAAGTTCAAAAGAACAGCATTTATTTGAAATACAATATTTATAATGTTTTATATAATAACAGTCTTTACAGTAACTTTTGATCAATTTAAAATGAAAGCCTGTTTCCACCACAGATTAAAAAAAAAAAAAAAGCTTCCATAATTTAATGCATCCTTGCAGAATTAAAGAATCAATGTATTTTAAAAAATTCTTACTGACCCCAAACTTTTGAACAGTACTAAATACTCTATTCAAAATACTGTATATGATACAATGTCAAGACCTCAAAGAACATTTGATGACAACGAGTGTTACTTGAGTTAAAACACTTGTTTTCAATGTTTTGCCTATTGTTAATCTCTCTTCAATCCCTTCCCAGGCTCCCAGTGTAGTGGGATGATCCATAAAGAAGATGCCAGAGCTCTACAATTTCCTCATGGAGCGATGGGCATTGTAGTATCCTTACATTACCATCGAAAATCACGCTCATTTTCTTGTAATTCCAATGTTTTCAGTTTAGTGCTATTAGACTTTTTAAAGAATGTTGAAAAGTATCTTCCATATTTCTTGGAAGATCGTGGCTCTGCTAAGACAGCGTTTGACAGGGATGTAAATGTTAATGAAATCTTTACAGGCTGCCATATGTTTAAACACTTAGAGGCCGGGAGTCATGCGCTTCATGGCCTCAGAGGTCATTTGCCTTCTGCTGTTAACCTTAACCTGCTGTTTAAAGTCACAACCTGGAGTACGATTCAGGAGAGGATAAAAACCCCCGCCTGATCTTCTACAACGAGAAGGACGAGGAAGTGAAGGTAAAGGCAATGTGATTTTTATGTGCATTTGTATTATACATTTGCAGTTTTTTTCCCACTCAACACTGGATATTTTAAATGTTTACTGTATGTGTTACTTGCTGAAAAACCGGCATGTCTCTATACTTTTTTTAATATTATTTAAATATAAATATTATCATGCATATGCAAACAAGTGTCACAATCCATCACAAAACCAATGACATGATGTTTATTTCTTTTTTTAAATTCACTATTGGCTTTTGTTGAGTGTTGTAAGGGGAAAAGCAGCATGAATAATCTCATCATCTTCTCCTTTTGAGAAGATGAAAAAAAAAATCAACAAACCTGACAAGGGGTGTTTTTAAAAAAAATAATAAATGCTATGTGATTATTTTCAAATGATTCAAAAAGAAGGTAAAAATGCCATTGAGAAAAAAATAGTATAGTATTTATTTATAGCAAAACACCTAAAGGCCATTAGGAAAATTAAAGTAACAAGAGAACGGATATAAAATTATAAAAAACTATAAAAATGCAGGAAAAATTTTAAATGCAAAAACAATAAAGATGTAAAACCTTAAATGTAAAAACTAAACATAAGAACATATTTTTTAAGTAAAAACAGAATAAATATAACTAAACACAAAAATAAAATGAAAAAAAACTATTAAAATTAACAAAATAGTATGTGTTTTTTTTTTTATCTGAAAATTAATGTAAGAATATAAAATGTAAAAACATAAATATAACTAACTACAAATGTGGAAAGTAAAAAGATAAAATGCAAAAACTATAAAAAAAAAAATGCCAAAAGTGTTAAAAACAAAACTTAATAATGTAAAATGTTTTTAAAAATATGTAAGAAAATTAAAGAACAAAAATAGAACTAATTTAACTAAACATAAAAATTTCAAACAAATTAAAAATTCTAATAAAATGTAATAATAAAATGTATAAACTATAAAGAAGTCAAATTAAAATGTAATAACATAAAATGCAAAAAACTACAACTATAACTAAATTTATAATGAAATAATATGGCAATTTAAAAAAAATGACAATTATGAGATTTCCAAGTCTGTTTAGTATCTTTCAATTTCTGACCTCAGGTTGTTCCTGTGAAGAAGATGAAGGCAGATGATATCAGCAGCTTGCTGGATTCTCTGGGTTTCTATAAAAGGTCACAGAAAGGCGAGGAGGTCCCTGAGGAGTTCAAACGTTTCCCTTTAAACGCGCCTCTGTCACGGCAGAGAAGAGTCAGGATCCAAGTGCGAGTGCAA